>NW_026782163.1:0-143036 GCF_031769215.1 Ylistrum balloti | reverse complement strand
ATCTCCTCGTTAAGTTGATACTTAGGCCGTCCGCACAATCGGAGCCAAGATTTGCACTTCTCATGCTTCATCTGAGATTTGGGAAACGGTATGAACACAACACCTCCCTATAATCGCTCGGAGTAGCGAAATCGGTGTTGCAAGTTCCCCAGCAGCAAAGTATCACCATTGTCGGAGAATGTCGGAGTAGCGAAATGTAAACAAAGAGGCGAATACTACTCGCGATCTGATTGGCTAAACCGCGCTGTCAATCAAAAGCTGTCGATCGGCCAATTGCATAGCAACCAGAATTTGAAAAGGATCCAAAATGACGTGGATCCTTTCTTTTTCTAGGCTTCTGGTAGTTAACCTTTTCTAATAATTTATATTTAGATAGAGAAATTCTCTATTGTACTTTTTATGATTAAAAAGAAGGTGTCACTGTACCTTATTTTTAGCAAATTTCACCCAAAAAGTTTACAAAGATCAAGAATCAATTGAACTGTTCCCGGGTCCTAAAATTCGGGGGAAAGATCCAGCAAGTCGGATGTCACGTATTGGAAATCTGTGATTTGTGGTGATTATTCATGCAAAATCTGTTCGAAATCTATCCAAGATTTCCAGAGTTATACTCAAGGGAAATACGTTAGCAACCAGAAAACTAAGAAATTGTTGGCGCTATTAGCCGAATCACTCCATCAAGTACGCCGTTCAAAAAGTAGTCCACAAGCGACATTTCTTTAAATCGTCATAAAAATCGCACTTCCTTTTTTAAGTCTCTAAGTTCAATTCTAGAGTGTATGGGACTACCAAAGTCCAAGATATTATGTTGGGATTTATTTTCTATTGAATTATATCTTACTTCCGTTGAAAACATTAGCGGAATACATTCTTAGTTGACAATTAATTGTGTGGTCGAGTGGCGCAGCGCTAACGCATCCGCCTTTCCCCAAGATGTCGCGGTTCGAATCCCGGAACAGATGTGAAAAGGTGTGGTGTCACCTGCCCGACCACGTGGATTTTTGCTGCATATGACATATTCCCTGTTACTATTTTTGGTCGAGCTAGGTTATCAGGTTCAGATGATAACCTCTCGTGCAGTAATGATTTGTCTCACGTTCACACTGCATTCACGGTGAGAATACGTAGAAGACATCATGGCCTATAAGAGAAGAGGGATTTTCGTAATCATATAACAAAATAAACTGAATCATTAATTTTGTTCTTGAAATTACAATGTATTTTGTTTTTTTAAGATCGTTGTTAATAGCAACCAAGTAGCACTGCTTCCAGTAGAAAATGGCTACACGAACCAAGTAAAGTATGTTGTTACCACGAACATATCAAACACTCCGGGCCAGGTAGAGATGATCAGTACCTGAATAGGATAAATTTACGTATAAAATGTTTAACAGTGTTGTACACTGACGTTATTGTTAGCCTTATCTTATCTATGAAAAAATGAAAACTAAGTTTTGATAAAAAATTTCCACAACGGACACAGGTTTATATTTATCGTAGTTTTTATAGAATGTATCTCCTTATTCGAAGTCCATTACTTAAAAACTTACTTCTTTTCTGCCAGGTGGACAACTTTAAGGCATCCATAAGATGATATAATAGATGATAGTCTTATGAATGATAGCATAAAGTCGTGCTATTAATATGGATTAACAATGAATAATACTATGATGAATTGATAATGATTGATATCATTACATTATTTAGCAGTCGATGTTTGAATAATACCGTGCCTCGTGTACAGGTATCACGCACTAAATATATTTTGAAGCGCTACAACTGTTCACATCCTGACAGAGTTAAAAGAAGGCGGGCACTGACTGAGGGAGATCAGAATGTCACACATACTATAACGTCTTCTGGTTATATTATATACGTGATTTGCAGGTGATAATTGTAATTCGTCAGATATTATCATCATTTTTTTAAATGTTATTAAGACATGCAAAATCACTATTCATGTTGAAAATCACACATTACATTTCATCAGGAAATTAAATTCGTCCAGTTATTCAGTTTTGCGTATATATAGGTTACCACAGATAAAGGCAGGGTACCACGTCGAAAACCGAAGAGGACTATCTGTTTACTCATTTCTCTAATCTACATACGGCCCTTGTTTAACGATCCGATATTATGTTGTTGTTTCACCCGTTTGAATTTAGGTGAAATGTTTCGCAGTTAACTGGTTTTACGTCTGCTGTTGCGGTCGTTCAACAGACAAGTTAGGTTAACTGGTTAAGGTTCTAGGTTACTGGTAGTAACGCAGGTCCCTTGGTTAGTAAGTTAGAGTCATAGCTCAACTGGTTAATGACCCTCGTTTACATGCAGAAGTTACGGTTCTAGGTTAGTTTGTTTGAGACATAGGTTAACTGGTTAAGTTTTTTGCTGACGTGTACTAGGTCATTGTGCTGGGTTTGTCCGATAAAAGAATACCACAGTAGTATGATAAAAAAAAGGAGAAGTTCACAAAGGTCAAGATTTCCCACGCCCAGTAACGGGTATATGTAACCTGACTGTTGAAATTTGAAACCAAATGTGACATTTTGCTTGAAATTGGAAGAAATAAAAGGAAATGAAATTTCAAATAGGTACATTGCCATACCACTGCTTAGTTAGGGGCATGAATCATTTGTACATTGAAGATGCTCTTAATGGCTATCAACTTTCCTAACGCATATACATATGATTTACACTGCTTCTTTGGGTATTTTGAAATCACACAAATACAATGCATTTTAAAAATGCTATGCACGTTGACATGCAAATATATTCTGTAAAATAACATGTTTTTAAACATGAGAGTTTTTATTTCGTTAACAGGCGAAAATGTATGATTTCATGAAAAATGCAATTTTCGAATACAATTAATAACTACATATTTGTATGAAACATCGCACAGGACACCCCCAGACAAGGCTATAGTACCTGTGCTAGTGACATCGATATCGGCTGTGTGGTCTGTGGAAGATAAATATGGGGCGCAGTTTCAGTATTTTTCTTCAAAATATGAATCAATAATTCGAATGGGTGATATCTTTCAATATCTATTGACATCATTAAATAAGTCATTGATATCACTAATGATGTAATTTATTCGAATTATTGATATTTCTTATTCGTTTATTGATGCCATTGATTCTATTATTGATATCATTAATTGAATTATTGATCACACTTATTCGAATGATTGATATTGAAGATGAATACTAAAACGGCGTCCAGAAGAAACTGACTTTTGTTTATTTGATGTGAACAAGATGCTGATATCTCGCTATAGTTATAGCATCACATCAAATTGAATACCAATTTAAAAAATGAGTAATTATTTCTCGATCAAATTACCGTCATGAAATTACAATTTCATGGGATCATGATAAAGCATATACCAATTTGAAATAAGTCAATGAAAAACTATATATAACAGAGATTATCTCCATACCATATCGACCTTAAATGAAAGAAGAAATGTAATATACGTATATGTATGTATATGTATGTACAAGCACTCAAACTGAAACAAACTTCTTCAGGACGATATCTCCGAAATATTATTAAATATACATTCCGTTCAGGAAGATACAATTCTATTGAATGGTAGATAGATTTAGATTTAAAATTAAAAAAAACCCGAAAAACAAAAACTTAGGGCAGTAACTCGTCCAGGAAAACGCAATACAAATATTGTAATCTAAGACCATAGTCAAACAGATAAAGCTTGTAAAATTTGAAAAGTTGAGTTAACAATTGGGAAAGAAAATCTCGGGACAAGAAAGCAAATGACATTAACTTTTCCCCGTGAATAGTCAAAATGGCGTTCAAGAAAACACAATTTCGTGTCATGACAAATAAAGGTGGCTGGTGGACGGACGAATAAATATCGACACACAACAATACGTCCCTTAAACAATTTAGGAACACTGTATGAAAAGGTATGGGCGATACAGTGATAATGGAATTGAGTACGAAATCCAAACTGGTGTTTCTTTATCCGAGCTAAGTCATGAGCAAAGTTCCTTATAAAACTAATAAATGTATTGCAATTTTAATTGAAAGATGTGTGTCATGCTTGTAAATTAATCATTACATCGTATTTCCATCATCTTGTCTTTCTGGCTACCAGTATGTCTACATACATGATTTTGTCGTACCATGTGGACAAAATTCGTCATGTAAAGAAATAGATATTTAGTTGAATTATAATGCTAAAATACAAGAACAATGTACATTTTTTTACATGTTCAGTGAAACTGATGAATTGTTAAACTGATATAACCCAACATGCCACAAATATTTTCATAACTAGGTCAAATTCTGGATACTCATTACGTCATATTCCCATTTCGCGCGTTTACACGCGTGAAAGCGAAAGTGAAAACAGCATTGATTCGGGACGCACATACATGTAGGAAGATGCAAGAAAATGCAAGATGCTCCGAATAGCCGAATGAGATGCGGTAAGTGTTGTGGAGATCGCATTGTAGTTTTATTAGTGTTGTATTGAAGTGAATCTTATCTTAAATGATAGATCAGTATTTTTGTACGCTTAATCTTATTTTGTTCTCAACCAGATCGTAAAATAGAGTGTAACAGCGTCTACATATATATAACTCAAGCTATAAGACATCTCTTAGACTAATTATCATGTCTTAAGAGAGATATTTTACACGTTGACACATATTTACATTTAGTCATCCGCATGAAAGGCTAGTGAGTGTTTGATGTCAGGCGTTATCCATCTGTCTATCTGTCCATCTATCTACCTATCTATCTATCTATCTATCTATCTATCTATCTATCTATCTATCTATCTATCTATCTGTCTGTCTATCTATCTATCCGGTGTACACTTTCTACTTAATTCCTCTCACTGATATCCGCGAGCTAGGTTCAGGGCCGTGATGATGACACTGGTACTGTAGCAATATGATAAGAATGGCTACCAAGTTTGTTGGAATGAATGACACTGACCTGCATTCAAGGTCAAAGGGGTCGAAGGTGTTAAAATCTTTAAATGATCTCGTCTGTATAACTAAAAAGGCAAGGAGAAAGGCACGATAACTGGTCAGTAACTCCTCAGAGGAAAGACTAACATTTTTCTTACAAATGAATTTCATTGCCCTATATTCATATTAACAATTAACTCAATCCTAGCTACAAAGAGGCACAGGGCCATGACATAGGGCCTCAAATCTTTTCATCAATTGATCTTAATTTTTTAATAAATTTGGCTTTATTTGGTAATTCATAGAAAATATATATATAGATATTTACATATTACAAGTACACATGCAGTGTCACTATGAAATGGCATCTCTGGACATGTTATTTACACACAATCATTTTATACACATCAAGCTGAAAAAACAAGCTAAGAGGGCTTGTGCTTTGATTTTGTACCCAGGGAAAGAATCAACATAGTGATATTGTCATGCTCTAACTCTTCATAGCAAGGCAACTGATGACCTTGTGTGCCTTGTTGAAATGTGATCACTAATACTAGGTGTCCTGTCTACATATCAAGGTTGGGGATAGATTGTGGATGTCTTCTATTGTCGGGATATAAGATATTTCTGCAGGTGAATTTGTCACCCTGAGCCATACAGTTATTTTTGTGATAGAATTCCTGCAACAATGGTAAGTTATATATGAAAAGTGAGCATACTAGAGATGACTGTATCTATATCAGACATATATGCCTTATAAAAATGGCGATTGTCTGTTGTATAACTTTATGGTGGAATGTAGACCAGCACTGTTATACTGTGATATCTGTTTCATAACACAGTCAGGGAGTTAAATTGCTTTAATATGGGGGTTAAATATTGCTTCAGTATCAGTGAGTTCATGATTCTGCTATAAATATAGGTGTATTGGTTTGCTAGTTTTGAAAGCAAAAATTACCTTGTTATATAAAGAGATCTACGTCACTAATGGGTATATACATTTCTGTCAGGCTTTCTTCATAATTACTGACTCCCCAAGAGTCGGGAAAACTGGAGTCAAAAAATTAAAGGTTGTATGTTAACTTTCTGAAAACACTCATATTACACAAAACTTTGAGGTCCTGTCTTCACTTTTTAAGAATCAGCGTGTGATAGAAATAGTTCATTTATGTTATATAAAGATGACTATCCCAGAGGCTGTGTACATATGTCCCTGAAATAAATAGGTCAAATGTACACGTACCCATGATATTTACCAGTAAGGGGACATACAATTGTATTTATACCTGATAGCATGTGACCGGTGTCATGTTTACCTGTGTTAACATACCTGAGCACACAAGCTCTATAGACATGTATCTACACTTTTTCATGTGTTAAAGGCTGTCCCTGTATAGGTGGGTTTATATAGAGGATATCTAATAGTGTCTTCAGTAACAACAAACATATTTCACAAGAATTTTTTATATTTTAGACACACGAGTGAAACACACTTATTACTGTAGACACCATTAGATGTTCTATTATTTACTACAGTGGCATAGCAAACGTCTTTTTTTTTTTTTTAATGTATGCTTTCAACAAAGGTCTAGGAGAAAAGCCTCAGTGAGAAGTCTGAGAGGCAAGTCCCCTGATGCTCTCTGGTATTAGCTAATCAGAAATATCTTTTCTATTTACACCAACAAATTTTATTCAACAAAAATTGAAAAATGAACTATTGGTTTTTTTAACTATAAATGCTGTTTCGAGAGCATATATCATTGCTACATCACTGTATTACATTTTCAAAAGCAAAATAGCTGAATTACTGGCATGTTTAGAACAAATACAAAACGAGTAAGCTGACTAGTATCTTTGCAGTACATGACAAAATGTAGTCCTTTTTTTAAATCATTTAAAATTTGTAAACAAAACTTTAAAATTCAATGTAAATTTATCTTATATTCACTTAGAAAATATTACTTGTTCATGTCACTAAGAGACAAAATTTGCAGTAAAGCGTTCAAAGAGAGTTAACCTGAGAAAAGTTAGTATGTGGCTGAAAATATAACGACAACCTACAGTTGTCGCTGTTGATGACACAAATCCCCTTGAAATGTCTAACGTGTTAGCTCTACATTCAAGACGTTCAGTTTGGGATTGGATTTGATCTCTGATAAGGTGATTTGCATTGCATTGTTTGCTGACTTTCATGGAATATAACATATACCATGGAATTGGAGGTCGTGTCATCAGTAAACAACCCCGTCAGATGTCTGGTTCTGTGTTTTTTATACCGGGCTTTATGATTTGTCAGTTTTATGAGATGTTTTGTGTTCTCTCTTTTCATTTGCATAAGTCTACTTAATTGTTATTTTCACTAGTGAAAAATAAAAATAACACTTTTATTAATGAGATATATCTCAGTATTTAATGGGCATAAATGTAATAAAATGGAATTTTGCATAACTGCTAGTGCATACATGTCACATTTCTCATGTGCTTTAAAATGTGTGTACCTGAGTGTATTTATGTTATATTTGTATAGAAGTGTTTTTATTAGAATCTCTTTGAAGTAAACATCACAGGACACATTTCAGGAAGAGCTTGATACACATATGTGCATGTAAGTAAATTTCTGGTGTTTATTACCCTTTCAACTGCCAGTGTCATTTTGAAGTGGGATGAGTCTTGTAGTAGCTGATGGCTACCTCACAATCACTTCATGATCGCTACAGATCAAACCAGTGACCCTTGATTACAGGTCTGCTACTCTATCTGTCGAGCTAACGAATATTCCCTCTACTGTGAAGCTGGAAGGGGACTGTATCCTGATGTACATTTAACACCTGCCACACTTCACTCTCCTTCTAATGTGTTTGCCCTCAAATGTCACATTAACTCATGTTCTCTTGCTCCAACAAAGCCTCTCGGACTTCTCTAGCTTGCTCATGGAGTAGTCTACAGTACTAGATGTAACCAGAAACGAGAAGTATTGCTTTGTGCAATTCAAACCTTCACACCTGAACATCATTCAGGAAGGCCATTACCTCTGGTAATCATGGTAAGGACTTTTTTTTATGAAGGACACAACCTTGACAACAGAAGACAGCCCTAGGAACTGTGAAACGCAATTAAAGCACTCCGAGTCAGGATTGTTGAACTATTCACATCTTGATATCAGACAATGCTGAGTTTAATGTTCTATTGTGTGGGCTAACACAGGCTCTTTAATATACGTTGGTAAGGCTGTGATGTAAAACTTATTGTCTGGTACTGATAATAAAGAACTGTAAATGTATAAAATAGGGTCATATGTTGTATATTGGTAGTGATTCCTGTAGTATCTATAGCTTGTATTGTAGTATTTATATATATATATGTACTGGTTATGTACATGTGCGTATTATTTATCATCGCAAACACATTTTTAGTGTCACATTTTACTTGCGCGCATGTGTAGTGTATATGTATGTACTTGTGTACGTGGGTAGTGTTCACTGACCGACTGGACACAAGACATTTGACAGACTTTGACGAAGGTGTTTGATTGGTTGAAAGTTTCTCCTGGGTATACGTCTTTTGTCTTTTACTACATCGGGGTACATTTGAATCCTGGCATGCGGGTTAGACGGATGTTCAAATGTCAGGTTCCTCAGTTTTGTCTTTTTTCTGCTATAAATGACGGATGAGGTGATATTGTGTGGAGTGTTGCAAACTTATATATGACTTGTACGTTAGCGCATGATACGAGTTAATGGCTATTTTACATTGATTAAACATTGAACAAACCCAGCGGTTTCGTTTTTTTTGGCACAACACCACCCGCTACAAAAGCATAGATGTATTTTATTTGCCTTGCAATTAGCCCATCCATATATTACTGTTGTTCAATTACATTGTGATCTAAAAATATTTCATTAGCTTGTAGTAAGTCCACCTCCAGACTGACAAATGTTATGCATAGTACAGTAAAGCCTGGAATGATGCAGTTTCAATATTGAGGAATGTTTAGACATATTATAAAGCCAAATGGTTCTTGAAGACATAAATAGTTGATAATGAGAAGTAAATTTAATAAATAAGGATTATTCATACAGTCTTATATTTAGGGTACTGATAATATCAAGGATTTAAACATATGTTTAAGCAACATGCACAGACATATGTGTTCATTGAGAAATGAACTAGAAATACTGTATTCTAAAGCTCCAGGCTATATATAGGAGATCCATACTATCATAGCTAGGAAACAGTCCAGTCAACTGAAGAACTATTGGAGAATACTGATATTCATTTATTTTACAGGATCAAAACGACTACACCATGAAGGGCCAGGTGGTACACACAGAGTTCATAGAAACAGGATATGGTAAAAACTATGTTAAGCTACTACAGCTGAGACGTGAGGGCAATGCTCACCATATTCAGGAATTGGAGGTGAGTGTAGAACTCGTCCTCAATAATCAGCGTGAATACCTTTATGGAGACAATACCGACATCATTGCCACTGACTCTCAGAAAAATACAGTCTACATACTTGCCAGAAAATATGGGGTTTGTATCATTTACTTTGAGTGTTTTTGAAACTATATTTGTTCAAATTAAGTAGGAGATAATTTTTTACCTAAAAATGTGTTTTGTCATTGATTTAAAGATGCAAGCCAGAATTTTTTTTTTTTTTAAATGTGTGCGTTTGAGGAGATATATGTGTATATGTTACTTGGTAACAGTACAATTTCTAGTAAAGTCTCTGTGAACATGGATTGGATGTTTTGCAGATGTGAGGCCTGAAAATAAACTTTAATGTACATGTGTGTTTAAAAAGTGAGCTATGGTAGGCTAAATGATATTCTGTTATTCCACTCTGTATGTCTTTAAAACATGAATGTGTAAATTAAGCTATATATAGAACATCTGACTGAAATCAATATCCACATACTGTGTACATGTCTGTACTCACATAGATCTACATATCCTACAAATACATATATATGAGTATGTTATGGAAATTGGACCACATTCATATTCACCTTGAGAGATTCCAGAATACCTGTAACCCACATGTAGCTGAACTGGACTGGGTCGATCATCAGCAACAAGGTAGCTGAATTGGTAGAGCATCTGTTAGAGTTCAAAGTTCAAAGGTTCAAATCCTGGTCTCACACAGCATTCTTCTGCTTCTATTGCATAACCAATGTTGAAAATACACTGTGGTTATGTCTTCAGGGGTGAAGAATTAGAAAAAGAAGGTAGGAATATAGTGGGACTGGACTGGATCTTTGTCAGCAACCAGGTTAAATGCAATTTGTACAACCTCCATTTAAAGTTTGGTCCGGGTTCAAATGGTGGCTGAGCATTTTACATATACATTGTATGTGTAAATGATATGTCTTTGTAATGATAGACATTATAGGACTTTTTTTATTGTGTCACAGGTGAAGACACCAGAACAGTTTGCTATGATTCTCTGTAGCCATTTCCTCTCCAAATACAGCCATGTGGACAAAGCAACAGTCTATATTGAACAAGCTCCTTGGAAACGAATGGAAATTGTAAGGAGTACATAACAGTCAAAGGATGAAAAAAAAGTTTGATCAAGCTCTCAGCTTGATAATGAAAAGATGGTAGGGTTGTGCAGTTGTACATATATGAACATGCCTTTCACCTATACTGTATTCGCAACAGAGAAGCATTTCTCTTACTGAAGGAATAAAGATATGGGTCAACTGCCGGACAATGTAGGTTTTCCTCGGGTATCCCGGTTTCCTTTCACCGTAACTTAGATTTCAATATTGTTGTGAAATAAATGAATTTCTATTCATTTTACAAATAGATAAATTAAACTGTCACAGTATTTTCATTATGCATGCATGCTGCTTTACATAATACATTACTAATTGTATATTAAGATTTATTTTGTGATTTAAACTTTTAATTGTACAAAGTACAAGATGTTCTAATATACAGATATATTTGACATTGATTTTTCATTAGAGGGAGAGGCACGAGCGGTATTTAAACCCTCATTAGCAGTTATTGAGGTAGGAAGCTTTTAATGAATAAAACATATCACATTACAGGATGGTGATAATCACATCCATGCATTCCTGATCAGTGATGAAGGCACTCGGTTCTGTGACTGTGTACAGGCTAGAGGAGGTAGGTTACAGTCCCATTACAGAGGTGACCATAGTTACTTGTAGAGTTAACATGTTACCTCTCAAGGGGCGGACTTATTGTAGGACTGTTTTGGCCTTGGCTTTCAAGTTTGCCAAAATCAACACTTTTGATAAGCTGCAGAATAAGAGAATTTATCGGGCCCATTACACCTCTTTTTTTTCTGCCTTACATCCAAACCAGGAAGAAGTTGTATTGATTCAAACAGATGTCTTGTGATAGAACTTTGTATTAAGTGATTATGACTGACTCCATGCACATTATCTATGATAACAAGGTAAAGCACAGTACATAAGTCTGCATATATACACATGTGTTTGATGGTTCCCACAACACAATGCGGTTGTCAGAAAACTAAAGCACGACCATGTTGAATGTGGAAATGTAAGAAACAGATAAAGTGTTATCCTCGGTGAATGAAAACAGAACAAATGAGTGAGTTATTGTATCATCTTAATAATCTGAAATGTAAAAACAGATGGAAGACAATGTTTCCTATCTTGATGGGTATTTGTTACAGCCCTATAAAAAAAACAAAAAAAAAAAATATAAAAATCTGAATACTGTACTTTGATGAGCACTAGTTCCTTAATTAATACAGTAAATAGTCTTTCTCTGTCCTAATATGACTTACCACTTGGTTAAACCAATCTTCATACATGTACAGCTGAGTCCAGGAAAATGTAACAGATTCCAGGTCCCAAGCATTTTATGTACAGGACTTTCCTAGTGCTTATTTAAGAGTATGTAAAAAAAAATTAATAAAACTATCCTGTCCCCACTGGTGATTGAACTAAAGCAACCCGTCGCACTCTAGGTGGATGCCCTATCATAAATAAAAAGAAAAAGTTGACATATGTACTTTTTCATACAAACAACCTTTCTGTCTTTGTGGAATGTGAAACATTTGAGAAAAAATTTAAATGAAAATATGGTACCTGAATTTATGATGAATTAAATACAAACATATAACTCAGTTTACAATATCCTTACCCAGAGATAATTCAGGGTCATTGATGATGGCTAAAATTCAAATTTTTGAAGAAACTTGACAGGATCTTCCTATATACATATAACGTAGGTAATTCTCGGAATTTCAATGAGATTTTCAGCTAAAGCATTGGTAACATTATAACTTACCCTAGGGTGATCCTTGATCACTACTCCTTATCAAGCGAAGGCTCTCCTATCGAGAGGAGCCGGTAATCGCTCTGTATTGATATGGATAGAGTATGGAATGGTCGAATTAGAACTGTTAAGTTATCATATACAACACTCTATTTGGTACAACATCAGAATTATTAGTGATCAGTTTAAACCACAATAAAGTTACATTTGTTATGTACTTAAACATAACTAACCATAAAAAGTCTAGGATATTTTGAGAGGAATTCTGCAGCAAATATTGAATCATTTTGGAAGTGATAAATTGACAATGTACACGTGAGGCTGATATGTTAATGTTGAAGGGTTTTTTAGGAGCATGCACCACTGGTTTTTTTTTTTTTTTTTGGAGCGGGGGGGATGAGATATATGACAAGTTCTAGGTCTGCAATAGCTCACTTGGTAAAAGTGCTGGCCTATGTAACTTCAGGTGAAGAGCCATTGATGTATAGGTGGTTCTTGTTTCTCAGGAAGCTGAGAAATGGACTGGTCTGTGCTGATGTGATCTTGAAACTTTACCCTAATTGTGCTGGATAACATGGGCCTTCTGTATGTTGTACAGTGAGGTAGCTACCAGCTACTACAAGGAGACGCTGCCTGAAAATGACCCTCACTTGTTGTGTTCAGCTGTTAAAATTTAACTTCATAAGTGTAAATGAAAGAAAGTTAAAACAGCAAAGCTTATATACACAGGTTGGATTTAACATGAAATAATATGCTATTATCAACTGAATCTTAATTGCTAATTATTTTATGTATACTTCAGGCAAACCTGTTGTATCCGCTGGCCTGAAAAAGATGAAAATTATGAAAACAACACAGTCAGCATTCACAGGTTTTGTGAAAGATGAATATCGGACGCTCCCTGATGCTAATGACAGACTTTTCTGTACAATAGTCGACTCCCATTGGTGGTACAATACAACTGAACATGTGAACTTCGACAAAGTATGGTAAGTATATAAACACAGCGTCTTCTACTACGAACAGGGAGATGAGAGAAATGTATACTGTAGAATCATTAAATATTGTTTATATGATTACTAAATAATGAACAGATAAAAGTTGAAATAGATAGTACTGGTGGATGTTGTGAGCGAGGTTTATCCATGAAATCAAGAGCCAACGGAAATGTTTATGGTTGGAATACCACAAAAATTTATCCCCATGAAAAGATATGATTAGCTTCGTGTTGTCCATCCTTCCATCCTTCTGTATTCTATCTTTTCCGGGCTAGCTAGTTCTATCTCCTATACTACTTGTCATGCTTAGGCAATGAGCTAACCTAGGTATATTGGTGTCATGTATCAGAAGTAGGTCACTTTGACCTACATTTAGACCTTTGACTAAGAAAAAGTTTGTGTGAGCTCTGACAATACTAGAATTTTATTCTAGAGGGATGGGTCAATCAATATAAAGCAGTGTGTCATGTACTAGAATAAGGTCACTTTGACCTACATTTTGACTTTCAACCTATATCAGTGATAAAACCTTTTCTGGCGTGATCTTTAACACTAGTCACTGATATTCATTTTGGTCATGGGTTCTTCTAACATGGGATCAGGGTTAACATACATCAAAGACAATGCATGATGAATATTACTGTGAATTTATTCTCCTGCATACCTCCAAATGAAATGAAATAATAACCACTATGGAATCTATATGATGTTGCCAGATATAATTTAACAGTAAAACAGCTCCACTATACCAATATACATCCAGCAGATTTCTTTGCAATTGTAAAACAAATACATATTGGCATATATTTTCATATTCACTAGGGGAATGTAATTTTCTGATTGATCTTGTTATAAACATTCATTTGTAATATTTAACCATTTATTTATTGTCAAACAATGAGCAAATCGTTATTCTAAAATGCTGTTTAAGAAATGTTATGTAATAGACGTTAGAATCCTTGGCTGAAGAGACTGAAAGTGGTAGTAGGTATACCTGAAGTTTTCATGGAGTAAAGATGACATGAAGTTTTACAGAAAATTCTAAATAATCTAACAGTCTTCGTGATCCAACAGATAAAAAGTGAATTAAACTTGGTGTCAGAATTCAATTTTGTGATTTTTTAATAAGAATTTGAGCAACAGATATAAGATGAATTAAACTTGGTGTCAGAATTCAATTTTGTGATTTTTTGATAAGAGTTTGAGCAGAAGTGATGTCAGATGTGACAGATAGTCAAGAGTCATGTCAAGTTTCAGAATTTAAACTATATTTGGTGGCAGGAGCACTGTGAAGAATGTGATCCTGGAGACATTTGCTGGCCCAGCACATGAAGGTGTGTTTTCTCCATCAGTACAGAATACTCTCTTCCTCACAGAAAAACACGTACTGGCTAGAATTCCACAGGTGAGTTAACATCATCATCACAGGTGAATTATAAGACAATACTTATCACAAGTGAATTAACATAGTTAACACAATCCATCACAGGTCAGTTAACATCTATCACAGCTATTATACAATAGTAAGTTACAGGTATGTAATAATTCGCTGTACAGTAGTTCACTACATATATGATAGTGTTAGCTGCAAAAGTCTGTGTGAGATTTTGTATATTTTCTCTGGTGATTATTTTTTGGTTATGACACTATGAAGCAAAGTTAGTTAGAATTTAACAAGTCAATTTACCAAAATCAAGGTCAAAGGTCAGAGTCAGATTTGTATCTTTCTACTGATAAACACTTTGTTTTGACAATATGATACAAAGTTGGTCAGAATTAAACAGGAAGTCATCTCAGGAAAGATCAATGTCACTGTGATTGACTTTCACTCCGAAATTCAAGGACGAAAGGATCTAAATTAGATAAGAAGTCAAAAGACAAAAGTCATATCATAGTACATGTAATAATATATGTTTGCTTCCATGTGATTTTTACAAAGCCTAAATGTCTATTGTCAGCCATAGCCATAAGGCAAATGGCTTCTTGATGATTATGTGGGATATAAGCCACCTGTCCATATTCTAGTTAATATATGTGAGTGTTTTAACACGATACAGGTACATGTATATTAACCTTTGGTGTCACAGGTATGTTACATCGTTATAGATGTCCACCCAGAGAACGTCAAATAGTCTGGTTATTAGATGATACAAATTCAAATAAGAGATACTGTACATCTGTATATGGTACATTAATGTTAATTGCATTTGGAAGAAGAATTGTCATAGTTTTTTTCTGTTCAAGTTGAAGTTTACTGCGATCCTGAGAGGGGACTTAACACTATTACTGGGTGTATGTACAATGTGTTTCACCATTAACTTTCTTACTTTCCACAGATAGAGAAGATGGAAATGGAACTCCCTAATGTTCACTATTTTGGTGTCGACTTCACTCGATTCCCCAAGATCCACTTTGAACATAGTACAAATGAAGTAAGTCAGTTGTTATATAGGGATTGGAAATCAATTGTTAAATCTTGCTGTTTGAATGAAGGTGCAGCCATTGTAATCCAGGCCTGTTGAAATGTTATACAACAGTTCATTTTTAGAATTAGTTGTACTGGAATTATTGTCCGTTCCAAACAATACAAAAAACTGTCAATTATTTGACTTTTTTTTTTACAAAATACAATGTTAAAATAGACACAAAGTATTACCTAAAACCATTAAATTTCTTATTTACTTCCAAACTTTCACATTATTAAGATGTATTCTATTCATGCTTTTCAGATATACATGCCAACAGATAAACCATCAGGAAATATCCGTGCTGCCATACAGAGGAAAACACTTTCAAAGCTATGAAGTTGGTCAATGACTAAATGTTCTATGTAATCAGTATAATTAGGTGTCATATTTCCGCACGTTGCAAGCGGGTCCCGTTGCCGTGGTTTCAATGGCATTGGAAACAATGAAATTTGCTGTTTAGCATCTTTATTCTTGAGAAGCAACATTATTGCTAAATCAAAAATCTCTCAGTAGAAGAACTTATTAGTTCTTGAACACAAAATATTTGTGCATATTATACAACTTTAATCAGAGATAACTATAGCAGTGCAATAAACAGTGTAACTCTTGCCCTATCATATCTAATGCTGTACATCAGTCATGGTTTGCTGGATTTGTTGCCATTCTTCAATAATTTGAATTTGCCTTTTTTTGGCTGTTAGCTACCTTACTGAACTTTAGGATGGTGTGTAATCTCAAGAGCTTCCTACTTGACAAAAGCCTACCTCTCCTCCTGCCTTTAGTGATTGAATGAAACACCTCATTTTACCAGAAGATGTATTCTTTCAAAGCTCTTCAGACTGAGCTATCACTGCTAGCTGGAAGCTGTCAGTTATGTCTAATATTTCCCTTTTTTCAAGATGTGTTCCTATAACAAAATAATACATTATGTTAATTTTTCAATATTAACATTTCCATTGTACATTCTCTGTTTGGCATTGCAAACAAAATTGATGTCTATACCTTAATAGACATTAAGTCTGACAAATTTTGCCATCAAAATGAAATCAGCTTTTTTTCTATTCCATCAGTTGTTGGGTTGTTCCGCCAGTGTGTTTAACATCTGTGTAATGACGATTATTATTGTTTTTAAATTAACATAGATAAAAGAAAAATGTCAAAAAATAAAATGTAAGAAATAATGTTTTCCTTTTTGCATTGTTTTACGGATACTGCAACATACCTTGCCAACAGGCTTCATTTAAAATATCAAAAAAGAACCAAAAAAATTAAACATCATATATTTTTCAACCAGGGTAAAAGTTTGATTTATCAATTTCATAATATGATGAACTTCATGGCCTATAAACATAAGTGAACATATGTTGACCTTTGTAAATCTTCCTGTTAACTGTCTAGTGACAAGTAGCAAATTAATACAATTAACAGAACTGCAAATATCTACACATTTTGAACAACTAGGTCTGTACATTGTTGCTTTAAACAAAATGAAAATTATTTTTATATGGTAGATATGGAATGTGTATATGATCATGAAACTGGATAAATCAATGAAAATCAAGCGCAATCATTCAGAAATTTATATACATTACTATCATTATATATAGCTATATAACATTTGTTTTGTCTATAAATATTTAGCATGCATATAATCTTGAGGAAACAAGTTTTAATAAAGTTGTTTTTTTTTAACTCGAGAGTTATCTCGTCTTTAAATAATTTCATGCTTTATGAAACCAATCACTATTTCATGCTGTTTTAATAATTCTGTGCAAAACACACACTGCAGTAATTCAGCATACTATGTAATAGCAAAATCTAGTCAAATTTACCCATAGCAACACACTGCAGTAATCTAGTCAAATTTACCCATAGCAACACACTGCAGTAATCTAGTCAAATTTACCCATAGCAACACACTGCAGTGAATTAGCATATTATGCAATAACAAAATCAAGTCAAATTTACCCATAGCAACACACTGCAGTAAATCAGCATATTATGTAATAGCAAAATCTAGTCAAATTTACCCATAGCAACACACTGCAGTAATCTAGTCAAATTTACCCATAGCAACACACTGCAGTGAATTAGCATATTATGTAATAGCAAAATCTAGTCAAATTTACCCATAGCCTACTGGGATGAAGGGCTAGGCAGCCAATGAAATTGGGCCTCTCTATAGGTCATAACTTTAAAAGAAAAAAAGCATCATGATGTTTGGGTAGTATTCTGCTGAAAGTGAAAGATATGTGACGAAAAGAATGCTCTTGAACCTCTTTCAAGGTCACAGTTATCAAACGTTTTCAAATCTTTTCACAGTCTTTGAATACTGAGGTAATTCGTTTTAACAAAGTTGGTAGCCCTTCACCACAACAAGGTACTGATCTAATATTGTGAGGCTGGACCAAGGACTATCAACTTTGTTGATATAAGTTACATTAGCCTATATTCAAGCTCCTTAAGGTCAAATGTACTTAAATCTTCAAAAAGTCTACTGAATAACGAGGAGGCCAAAAGTCATTATAAATGCCTATGATATAAAATGTCTTCAAATCAATGACCTTGACTAACTTTCACGACAACAGCAGGTATAATCTTGACAGACTCTAAAAGATCGCTTTGGTATAAAATGTATTAAATGATCTAAACTATCTTCTGATATTGGGTCATTACCATCTTCTGACAAACGGCAATTACATTCAATCAATCATAGAATACATGAATATAAATTGTAATTAAATCTTCAAAATAAATATCACTAGAGGTATAGAGCCAACACCGTTTTTCTCATGAAGAAATTGAAGGTTCTGTAAACCCACTCAAAAAAAAGCAAGAAATTAATGCCAGTATGAGGTGTTAACTAAAACCCAGCTGGATCAAGTCAAGTTCCGGGTCTAACTGATGAACTGTTCTAATTTATTTCAAATCTAATCTTAATTTTAAGTTTCATTTTAAATAACAATTACATCTTTATTCCTGTCTATACTTTGGTTAGAATGATAATCTATTGGTCTATAACAGTGTATTGATATAAAATATAACAAGGTGAATATAGACAATGTGATCCCACCAGTTTAATACCAGAATTGAGTAGAAAATGTTATGTAATTCTTGACTTATTGTTCTTAGTTCTAGTCATATGACTGTAATTGTATAACGTCATAATGAACAATACAAAAGAGTACCACATTTATAGTACTTTAGGGTAGAATGTAAACCACAATTTATCCTGAAGTAGCCCAAATGTTCAGGTGAAACCGGTAGAGATATTAAACTGAAGATCCTAAGTTTGTTGTGATTGACCACATCTGTTAGTTCAGAATAGAGAACTTTAAAACTAAACATACATCAAGCTCTTCTCAGTGAATCTGATACTGATCAAAAAAATTTCACAATATACAGGCCAGTTTGGCCTCTTAAATTGCAATCCAAAATTATAATTAGATTTGTGCAAAGCCATTATGTTCTATTTAAATCACTGGTAATTTCATCTTGTTTAAGACTGCATATCGTAAACACTCTTCTTCTCTAAAATATTTTTAATTGGAATGATGTACTACAAAATTGGCAACTATATCAGTTAACTGTAAACACACTATATTTATTACATTTTCATATATCTTTCATCAATGATGACAGGATGTAAGATGGTAAGGCACTGTCCGTCTGACATAAACTTATTTGTCTATTGATCTCCTTTCCCAGATTTCAACTGTATCTGGATGAGTTACTGCCCCTTGTTTTCACGTTAAGCTTCTCCAGATAAGTTCGCTCGAAGTTTTCCACCGATTACTTTCAAATTGGTAGGCTTAATCTCCATGACACAATGTTGTGTTTTCCTGAATGGCAAATTGATCCAATTGTATTTGGAAGAATTACTGCGTCTTCTTTAGTAATAATGTTAATTCTGTCAGGAGATCTCTCTCAGTTTTTAATTGATTTCTTTGAAACTTGGAAGGCTTAATCACAATTATACGAAATGGTGTTTTCCTAACTGATATTGTGATTTAACAATTTTGGAAGGAGTTATTGCCCTTTGTTTTAACCAATTTCTTTTGAACTTCATAAAACTATATAAAACTACAACATGAGATTGTATTCTCGTGTCTGTCCAGAGATTTCTTTGGGTTTCCCCTCCATAACTTTATTATTGAAATATGACTGTATCACCGTTTTCTCTCCTCACAGTTTGACTAATGTTTTTACAATTTTGATATTTGTATCCTCTTCTTTACAATGACTGAAGAATATTTCTTCATAATGGGATGGGCGTATATTGTTCTGATATACGGTACTCTTGTTACAAGTAAATAATGAAATGAAATGTCTGTTTGCTTGATATTTGAGATAGCACTTAGTGTTCACTAATTATAATGATTGTCTTTAATGGTCTCACTAACATCCATTGTTTGTCAGTACAAATCAAATGGAGTCAGAAAAAGTGGTTGTTTCAGTGTCCTGGATATTCTTTATTTGTTTAAAGCATTGACCAGTATCACTAGAAACAATAGAGCTATGTTACAAAGTTCTTTGAAACTAGAACTGCAGTGTTTTCTGTACTTTCAAGAATAATCTGATCACCAGGTAGATTCTGATATCAATGATTATGTTACTGATTCCAAACACTTTTTCCTTCTTTAGAATGCAATGAATAAGATCAGAAAATCTGTTGTTTTCCTCTTTGAATATTTATCATGATACATAAAATACTTCATTTATTTTACAGACGCACAAGTGATAAATGCTTTTCTGTTTTAAATATTCTGTCATACACGTGAAAATATGCCTAACGCATAGATTTAATGAGAAACCACTATGTGTGATCTGTATAGGTACATAGCATTTCCTTCAACATTTTGATAAATCTGATCAGTTTTCTTTCAGTCTTCACATAAAACAAGTGGAATTTTAATTTGTTACATCCATTTGCCTTACTTTCACAAAACAATTCAATAAAATGGTAAGAATATGTATTTATGGAATGTATTCACATGGTAACAAATAAATATACAACAAATCACATATTCCTTCTCAATTGTTGATTTATATATAATATGGCTAGGAACAACACATACAAGGGGCATTTATGTTTCATCAATTCGACCAGTTGGACCAGAGATGTTCGTTTATGAAATAAGGGTGGACCTACTGATCTACCCAGGTAATATGTTTTCTGACCTGCTTCAACTTTGCCTTTTGAGGCTTGTAGTAATATTTGCAGGTCTGTCCTCATTTATGATTGAAGTGTTACATTTAAAGTGCTAATGAAAAGATATATTTGCAGTATTATAGTCATCTTTAAAATACTCTTAAGTCATTAAAACAAGAAAACCTCAAAAACAAGCCTATCCTAAAATCAAGACTATCATTTCTTACATTAATAAACCTGCATTTATTTTGTATTACTGGAAATAAGCTGTGTCTTGTTATTTGAAATTTTTGGGGTATGTACACATTCCCTTCATTACAACAATTATAAGCAAAAAAAATGCCAAATTTGTTTTTCTTTCTCCTGATCAGAGAAAAGACATCTATCACTGAAAATAGTATTAGAACCTACAAGTTTTTCCATTTGAACAACAAAACAAAATCTAAATATAGCTAATCTTCATGTGAAGTTTTTCTGTATCAAAATGATTTTAAAGTGTATTTAAGGTAGTTTTCATTTGAACTTTCCAGGCTACTGTTGGACATGGCAAGTTTGATATGCAAAATCAATGCAGAAGTATATCTTCTGACATACTGGTTGTAAGCATATGGTTATACGAGTTTTACATATAATGTTCATGGCCACAAAACTTAAGGATTATTGCACATCAACATGTATCATAATACATGTAGCAGGATACAGTTTGTGAGTCACTGTGTAATATTTTTATACACATCATCATCTATCATAAATATAGCTCTGTCGATAAAATATAAAAACTCCTGGGATTTGATTAAATCAACAAGGAAATCTCTATTGATGTTCCACTTGTGTAGGGAACATGGAGACAGAGTTAAAACAACAAAAATGTCTCTTCTGGTATCTCACTTTGTGGGGTACCATAATATAGAATTATTCAAAACCACAAAAAGTTTGTTTCATTAGTGTGGAGGACCTGGAGATGGAGAATCCAGTAGCGTTTTTCTCCGTGCTGTTTCCTTGGAAACATTGTTGTATAATTTGGTCAATCTTTCCTGAAACGGAAAATGAACACCCTATCAAATTTACTGAAGCCATACTTCCTTAGTAATTAAGCCATGTCATTTGGTAACATTAAACAAATTTGGTGCTAAAACTAATAGATGTATCTTGGGAGACTTAATTACAATTCTTTATATATAAATGTATCAGCAATTTTTTTTGTGAAAGAAAATCCCATATACATTTTCATAGCAGAAAATGATTTTAAAAAGACTGATTTCATATATAAAGTGCCTTTTATATCATAATAACAAAAGTTTGGCAAACAACATTAGCCCTACAACCAATGTCTAGACAAAGTATGTATCAAATATTTCAAATATTCCAAAATGGAAATGTGAATTATATATATATAGTTTCTATAAAGTTGATATAACATGGGAAAATCAGTTATGTGTATGTCCTTGCTGATGTTACCATACCTGCACATTTTGTAGAATGTTGTTGACTAGCATAACACGTCGACGAGAATTATTTAGTTTCTTGACGTAAGGTTCGAGATCAACTGGCACTGCCTGCTGCTCAGCTATCTTCTTCAAGTCTGAATTAAAAATAATAAGACCTTGAAATTTTGTCTCTGTCTTTTGAATAAAAACATTGCAAAGTCTGATCATGTTATGTTGTCTTAACATTTGTATGAGGAGAAATTAAATAAAAGAGGAATTCGAAAGTATATATTATTATTTTGATATTAAGATTTTTGTAGACAAAATGAAACCATTAACATAAAGATTTCACATACCATCACATACTATATATATACCATCACATCAAGCTGTATACTTCTGTAGGCCCCTAGATGACTTCCAGATAATACTACATTTTTAGGGGCAAGTTATTTTACCTTACATAGGTAAATACTGATACCAAATGTGTTTAACTTATAAATGTGGAACAAATTTCTGGAGAAAGATTGACTTATTCCACACAGGACTGCTACTATTTTTCAAGTTACACTTGATACCTTACCATCAGCTAAACAGTCAATCTGTTGTCGCAACTCAACCTGGCTATCTCTGCAAATTAAACAAAATAAATCAAACATTTGCAACTGTTTTTTCTGCCCGTAAGTTTCCACTGCTAGTAATGACAAAAAAACTTTGTTATATCAATTCAATATAATAATTTTGATCATAATACTTGTAATATTCATAATGAATTCTTGTATAATGACAAGACACGTGTGAGTGGAATCATTAATTGATATGAAATACAATATAACACATTTACATGAGGCCCATGGGCCTACACGGTCACATGACTAATCTCGATCAACCTAATTGCAAAGAGCAATAACACTGTAAGTTACCTCAACTCGACCACATTGTTTCACTTATTCAATATCGTAATGATATAAAGCTCCATGCCAAGTTTTATCAAAATCCATTCATAATTACCCAAGTTATCATCTTAACAAGTCTCAATAGTTATTAAACTGCAAAGGGACATAACTCTCTGAATTACACTTGAATGAGTCTCATTGTCTGTAATCCATACCAAATTTCATTAAAATCTGAAGTTATTGTGTTCCCAAATTCCTTTGGTAGTAAAAATGGAAAGGGTCATAAATATGTAAACAACAATTGAATTGGAATCAGTACCATCCACTTATCTAAATTGTTAATGATATCAGGCTGCATACCAAATTTCATTAAAACCTTTTCATTTTTACTCAAATTATTGTGATCACCAGCTCCAGCATTAAGGGCCATAACAACGTTCTTATGTTAGTTACAATAGAATTGTTCCCATTTTCCAACTGATGTGAGATCTTATGCATATATTTATATATATATATTAATGCATACCAAATTTCATCCAAATCTATTCATATTTATTTAAGTTATTGTGTCTAATGGAAATAAAACTGCAATGGGCCATAAATCTGCAAATAACAACTAAATCAGTCCCATTGTAATTTCAAGTCATTCTGTTAACAATGTACAATGGAAGTAAAACTGCAAAGGGTCATAACTCTGCAAATGAGGATTGTCCCATTGTCATACTCATACCAGATCTATAAATATAAGGTTGCAAACCAAGAACCATTAAAATCCATGCAAATTTACTCAAGGTATAATCTTCTCAATGTCCAATGGAAACAATACAACTGGAAAGTACCATAACTCTGCAAATAACTGAATCAGTTCCATAGTACAGCTCATCAGAGATCTTATTGATATAAGGGTGCAGATCAAAGTTTCATAAAAATCTGTGCATATTAACTTAAGTTATCATGTGCACAAGAAAAAGTTCATGCATGACAGCAGATGAAGAACTATCACTATAACAAATGTATGTCATATAGGTCATCATGAACTATGGTCAGATGGCCTTATAGTTCTATGAAATTAATGCAATTTGTTTTCAGCAACTTTACATGCTATACATGTACCAATTTTTTATAATATTATTCTAATCATCATTGAAAATTGTTCAAGAAATGTCTTCCAATAATGGTTTCTCATACTATTTTCAAAGTAAGTCAACAATTTTATTTTTGTGCTTGCAACCAGTATTATACTATTTCATATACTGCATACAAGATCATGTGATTTTTTTTAATGCTTCAATCCAGGCCCCACATATGGTATAGTATACATCAAATATTTATGGTAGCGTGAATGACATGATAATAAACACGTCACACAAACATATATAATTTCAGTACTGAAATGTTGGCATATAATTAGGCAATTAGGTTATCAATTGACCCTGCTAGGAGGGTGGCAGTTGGGTTATAATGCACATAGATACCTAGTTCAGCTAGTAAAGAATGAAGTATTGGTAAAGGAATCGTATCAATAGTTGAATGCATGCTTTGTCCGACAGACTGTAATTTATTAGTGTTTGTTTACTAGAAGTGACAAGATGGTTTCAACATTTGTAATTACATTGGTAAAGATATTACAAAGTAGTCATCGACATTTGTATTTCATATGGTATACTATGGTTGTCTTAGTCCGTGAGTAATTCTATAGAACAATTAGTTTATGATAGCTACATAGTATTGAAGTTAACTAAGAGAAACGAGATCCGCCCACTCTGTGCAACAAGAAGTCTTGACAACATTACGTTAGATATACCTCACAGTTTTCACCCTGTCGTCTATTTCCTCTACTGCGGGCTTTAGCAGCTCTACAAGACCATCAGTGACAGCGTCCCGTGTACGACTATCCAACGAGTCGGTGCTTCCTTCCGTGCTTGATGGGGTTACCGACGGATTGTCCGCCATATTTACATTTTCCATGTCTATTTAACGCTTCTTTAATAAGTCTTCCGTTTCAAACATTTTTCTAACACAGACATCACGTATGTTACCGTATATAACGTATTAACAAGTCCGCTGAAAATACTCGTTATCTATTGATGTATTCATTGATAAAGTTAAATTTTCTTTATTTAGATACACGTGACGTTTTTTTTTTTCTGTGAAAATGCAGTTTCCTCGATCGTGTTTTCTTAAACTGATTTCCGATATTCACTACTGTAATTAGTTATGATAACAAGAGAAATCTTCCAATGAGGCAAGATACAAGTTAGTGTACTTCTCAAGTGCCAAACGATCACGGGTACTGATACCTGACGATAATGTAGAATATTCATGTGATTCATTAAGTGCTGCAAACTTTCTTGATATAAATTTTAAATATAAAACTTTGCTGAAGGACATTGTGTTTGTGAACCAGAATACCAAAAGCAATCATGATTTGTTTCTCATAAATTCCAGCAGTATACATTATCGTATATAATTACGTATATACCATTTCCAAAGTACAATAGCAACATGAAAAAGAATCATAGAACGTATCATGATTTTGATTGCATACTTGCTTTGATATCTATGGGAGTGATACAGGCCATCTTGGCTGTAGTCTTTTTTTCATTATTCCACCACACCATGCTCTATGCCACTGGATGGTGTGTGAGGGAGTTGGAGCTCAGTAAAGCTGCTACACCATATAACTACTCTTGGATATCACTATTATCTTCAAAATTTATGCTTCAAGCAAATTTCAGTGAAATTTCAATATTAAACCCCTATTTGACACTGTGGCAAGGTCACCACAATGGGACTTTCAAATATGGTTTAATACATATTTATGCTAAACATACTACTTCTTCTTTCCAGTATGTTACATGTCATCCTAGAATTCCTTTTTTCAGTTCACCAATTTGCAAGTGAAAGTGGATCAAGGTCATTCATTTGAATAAACTTTATTGATATTGATTGACATGCATTCACCTTGAAAATATATATATACAGCATTGTCCTTTTGGCTTGCTTTGTAGTCTGTTGGCTTTTTAGTTATAGACCAAAGAAGACATATTTTAAGAATTAAATACATTTGACACCTCATTGACCTTGAAAATGGGTCAAGATGAACTTGGGACAAACTGAGAATGAAAGTTCACCTGCCCTTTGACATCTACCATGAACCACTATTATTGTGATATTTTTTTAAAATAGATGAATATATCTCTCATAAGGTTCCTGATGGAGTGGAGTAAAAACAAGAGTCCATAAAAGTAAAACAACAAGCTCTCGTATATCCAAGATTTTAATCTGCAAAGATTCTTTTAGCATTACATGGTCCCAAGCATAAACTAACTTACTTTTTCCTTTTACAATAGTATATCCTACTATGGAAGGTAAACCTCTCACATTCATAAAGAATTCATATCTTTCTTCAACACTTCTATACTGAGTATGAGATACCAATGACTGATATCAACATCTGTCAGTTATGAATGTTATCCAGTCCATCTTCTGTCATTGTTTCATAAAAAAAATATTATGAAACATCTTTGCCAATACTGCTCTACAGATGCAGAAGTATGTTGCTCTTCCACTCTTAAATTTTGTTGGAAAATATTACCTTTCACTGATTAAGAGATGCAAAAATCTTGATGACTTGTCATTCTCTGTTTGACAGAATCAGAAAAATCTTGGAAATGGTTTTTAACAGATGTAAAACATCCTTGACTTTCTCTAGAAACATCTTGTATTCACACTGTTCAGTAGATGTATAAACATCTTGAACTCTCACTGTTCAGTAGATGTAGAACCATTTTGTATTCTCACTGTTCAGTAGATGAAGAAACATCTTGTATTCTCACTGTTCAGTAGACGAAGAAACATCTTGAACTCTCTCTGTTCAGTAGATGAAGAAACATCTTATATTCTCACTGTTCAGTAGGTGAAGAAACATCTTGAACTCTCACTGTTCAGTAGATGTAGAACCATTTGAACTCTCACTGTTCAGTAGATGAAGAAACATCTTGTACTCTCACTGTTCAGTAGATGTAGAACCATCTTGAACTCTTACTGTTCAGTAGATGTAGAACTATCTTGAACTCTCACTGTTCAGTAGATGAAGAACCATCTTGAACTCTTACTGTTCAGTAGATGTAGAACTATCTTGAACTCTCACTGTTCAGTAGATGTAGAACTATCTTGAACTCTCACTGTTCAGTAGATGAAGAACCATCTTGAACTCTTACTGTTCAGTAGATGTAGAACCATCTTGTACTCTTGCTCTTCAATAGATGTAGAGACATCCTTGGCTCACTCTTTTCAGGAGAAGTGAAAATATCTTGAACTCCCATGATTCAACTGATGTAAAAGATGTAATAACATCTTGTACTTTCACTCTTCAGGAGACACAGCACCATCAAAGAACAATCTTGTGACTTTTCAACCAAACAGGTATTGAAACACCTTAGGCTTTCATTATTCAACATTCATTTGCTGGATGCAGATGCACTAGCTGACAGCTCTTTTCATTTGGTCTGAATGACAGCTTCATCCCATGGACCATATATATTGCTAAAAAGACACAAAAGTAATATTTTAGAGGTGTTTCTATGGAATATCTAGTAAAATTATTTAAAGTTGGATATTAATTTAAAACGAATACAAAGCTGTCTTTAGAAGCCAGATGCTGTATGAAAAGTATGCAAGTAGCAGAATTTCATCAAAAGATTCATGTTTTCATTCCATTAGTTACTGATAATTTTTTAAAAACATACCAAAAAGGTGAAGTAAGAACAGATTTGAATCACAACATAACAGATTACTGTCGATCAGTTTTCCAAATAACTCAGCAGAAACTTACTTTTTGTAGGGTTGAAGACTGATTAGCCAAGCTGGACAAAGGAATGTGATGAACAATATAAGCAACAATCCCAAAACTGCTGCTACAGCGGACACTGTTACCAAAGCAACAAGGGACACACTACATAAGGTCAAGGTCATTCCAACTTGACTTCCTGGGATAGCCTTCTACATTAAAAGAAATTCATCCAATTACCTTTTGAGGTTTTAAACATTTGTGTAACCAAAATTTGTAGTAGTGTAAATAATCATGCATATAAGTAATTGTGCCAGTCAAACAATCATTAGTTATAGTGGCTTAAAGTGGAATTGCAGACAAATTTGCTTTCCATCTCAACAATAAATTTCATTAGACAAAATAACCTACGATCCTCCTGTGCAAACTTGCCTTCATTTGCTTCCTCAGCATTGGCCAGAGTCCAAATACGAGAAGGGATAATGTTACTGTGGCGAAGGCATGCCATGTCGTATGGAGTCTGGAGGCCAGGCACACGGAGGCAAATATTCCAGCATTGAGGGACAGGGCTTCTGAAACCCTGCAGAACAAACATTCATAAATTAGCAAGTCATTTAAAATATGAAAGTATTAACTTCTAAGTATAGAGGATAAACAGGCTTTTTTGTCAAATGCAGAACATCACATTAACCTGCAATAAGACCAGAGGCAAACAACAGACACAACTTCCCAACCTCACATAGGTTCTGTGTATCATATATTTTATACATAGAATACATAGTGTCTTCAAATATCAGCTATATTTTGGTGAGAGAGAAGAAAGACATTTGGCTTGTTACATTTGTCTTTCTGAACCAAGCCAAAACATGGCCAGGCCAGCTTATATTTCTTTACCTGACCTAAACATTACACTGAGTTATATTATATCTGACATGTACAACAAAATGATTTCTCAGTGTGGAAATACAGTTCAAAATTAAAATCAATATAGCAGACATTTCTTTAATTTTTGTAAATAGCCTTATTTGTTACAAGAAATAAAATTGCTTATTTAAAGAACTCTTTAAACTTTTAAATGTTATATATAAGCAGATCAGAAAGTGATTCTGCTGAATCAAAGTGCTAACATACAGTTGTTTTCCGTTAGACAAGTGTATTCCGACAATGGTAGTGCCAGTTGCAGAATTAAAGTATCATATTTCACTGAACTGTGTCATATATTGATGAGCTTTTTATCTGACAAGGATAAATATGGTAATACTGAGGACATATTGTCATGAATCAGTACATACATAAAAAGGTCTACTGCTCCTGATTATGTTGTAGATTTATAAACATGTTCTATTTTATGGGTATATGTATCACCAGGTCTCATAAAACTTTATGTAGTATTTACCTAATTATTTGAAATCTATATTTGTACTGTTTGATTATTGCCCAGGAAACAGCAAATTAAAGGTGGTCTTGTGGCAAGGCCTCATTGTAGTACCTTGTAGCTAATTCTTTGATAAACATATTTACGAGAGGCCTGTCACATCCCATCTAGAGCAATTCAGTTCAGTGTCTTCCCCAAGAACACAACAATACATGTCTGCACAGACTAGTTGTATTCTGTATATTGATTTTATGAACTAGGTACCTTAAGTAATGTAATGTGTGAATGTGGTTAAAAGTCTACATCTAAAGCAATACATACAAAAGATAAAGTACAGTGATATGCATCTGATAACAAATAATGTGATATTTAAAGAAAAGTTACATAGTACACAAATGTTACCTTAACAGATATGTTATTTATCCTGTAGATTACATTATTTAATATGTGATAAGTGATGAATTGAGACAAAAGATGTTTAAAATGGGGTACCCGTACACAAAGTATGACATTCCAGTGACAAGATGTGTAGGAGATAGTGCTCAGACAAACATTTTTGTTTGATGTAGGTCAAGGGTCAAAATGTAGGTCAAAGTGACCAACTTTTGATACAGGACAAACCACCTCAAAAAAGTGACCCTATGTATGAAGTTCCACTGACTAGTAGTGCAGAAAATAGTGCCAAAAAACAAACTTTCTCTTTGATGGAGGTCAAAGGTCAAAATGTATGTCAACGTGAACTACTTTTGATACACAAACACCAATTCACCAAAATGAACCCAAGTTTCATGGCAAAGAAATGTTTGAGATAGAAAAACCAATATATTTTGATGTAGGACAAAGGTCAAAGTGTAGGTCAAAAAGATCCACTTCTGATGTGACACGCCGCCTAACAAAAATCAACCAATACCCTACGCATACAGTTCCATTGACATGTAGTATGGGAGATAAGACACGGAAAATCTTTTTCTTTGATGTAGGTTAAAGATCTAAATGTAGGTCATAGAAACCTACTTTTGCTACATGTACACTAATTCACCAAGTTGAACCTTTACTCCAAATTTAAAATTTCTGTGACAAAAAGTGTAGGAGATATAAACCTGACTGGAAGGAGGGAGGGTGAGGAATGAATACAACACAAAATTGTAGTCACTTCCAGTGCTTGGAGGGGACTAGTAATAGCAACAAAGTCAGGCTATATGTCGCCAACAGTAACTGTCTTCAGTCAAGTCATTTTTCACTCCTAAAATAATTTGCTTAATTTGCACATAACCTACATAAATACAATTTTCACCAGTGATCAGCATGTTAACAACCGCATTTTGATTTTTTTTACTGCTGAAAATTTAGAAAACTTAAAAATGAAAATGAATAGTTTATAGGTTTACAGTCCATCCTTATCTTCCTTATTAATAATGTAGTTTACCTAGATTCAATTGAGTTCACATTTGCATACCTCAAAGATACAGTTATTGACTTTACTTCATAATGTACCTGGCATAGATAACCAATGATATGACCTGGTTTTAATTGGGTCATACAATATTTGTTATGGTTCTTGACAGCAAACAAACAACTTAATTTGTAATTGGCTACAAGTATATTGAACAGATAGGTACTTTAGTGAAAGTTATAATATATAAAGTATAATAGTTCCCAGTTACGTTACAGCCAGTTACTGGTGCCAATTCAGTATACACTTTCTTACTTACATTGCAGCACTAGCTCCATAGTCATGGAAGATAAGGTTAGCAAGTAACATCACTGTTGTCATAGCATAGATGGTATCTGTGGAGATAGTTTCTGTCAATGAAACAAGGACAGGGGACAGACCGAAACTGAAGCCTGTGAATATCACTGCCGTCTTCAAATCATCTAGTACTGCAACAAAAATTTGGAAAAATGTTATATCAATCAGTAATCAGAAGTCAATTTTGATTTGCATAAAACTAAGATTGCAGTAGAGGTGAATGATGCCATCACACATATCAATTATATTATTATGTATAAAATGTATATCGGTAACCATGACGTTCTATCATCCTTTCTCACCACTTATCAAACATATACATTAATATGAAATGATTTATTTTCATAGGTTTGCAGCATCGTTTTAGCTGATCTATATGAACTCTCATAATCTGGAAAATTGATGTCCAATCATCTTTTATTCTGAAAATGTTTCAATTCTACATGTGCATCGTTTAAGGAGGTCCAATTTCATGTCCAAAACATTAAGTGACTTTCATTAAATTGAACTTATGAAAATGGACATTGTCATTTCAAGTTGGATTTTCTTGCTGTTTTCTATTATTTTTTCATATAAATGTACATGTATATAGAAACACAGCTAGATAATCCCAAATCTGATATGAACATCTGTTTCTTTAGTATCCCAATGTGACAAAGTTTGGAAAAGTATAGTGTTCACATGTAGTTCACTTTTTGTTATCATTTTATCGATTTCATTTTTAAATAGACGTCTGAGGAAAAAATTCACACACTTTCCGTCATCAATTAAATGTGCTTCAGCCACACATAAGGTAAAGAAAATTTTTCGATTGCTAGTAGTGGTGGGGGGGTGGGGGGGGTGTAAATATATATTGTATACATAATAACGTACACTTAATATAACCCCAATCTCTCACCTGTTCTATGTGGATCTTTTATTCCTATCACATGGTCTGTGTAAAGCTTGACCAGGTAGCCTACCGTAGTAACAGTTGCCATGGCAATCACCAACAATTGAGGTGACAGTTTTTGGTTATACATATAGATGTAGGCAACAACAAAGAGACACAAACTGAAAGGAAAACCATCAAGTTATTAACTAGTAAGTTCAGTTCTAAAATCAATATACATTTTGTATATAAGCTAAATATGGTAGGAGTCTATCAAAACTCAAATAAAACCATCAAGATACATGTTTATTTTGAAATGTATGTGCCACAAAAGTGTGACGAGGTAGCTTATAAACAATGTCTATGACCATAAGTGTAGTTCTAGCTTTTATCAATAAGCATACATAACTAACTATTAGTGATGATGACTTGTTTTCCACGTGATTTATTTCACTTAAAGTTCTTTGTTTTGCAGCTAACATGTGAAATGCATGTCCTTTGCTTTCACAATTACTATTATAATAGCGAATAGCAATGAGAAAATTGAATGGAAATTTGTAAAATTATGTGAAGCCTTGTCTCAGGCTATGATAAATGCTGGACTATGAATAAAAATAGAAACATTTTGTCAGGGGTAAAGATTATATCACATTAGACAACAGGACTATGATGGAAATATTAAGACAAGTCTTAATATCCAACTGTCTCTAAAGGTCAAAAAGATCTGTTCTTTTTCAAGATGAATTAAATTTTTTTTGTTGATGTAATGACACATTTCTACTTTAATAGATTAAGATACATACATCTATATAAATATCACAAAACTGACAACCCTGAAGACTCACTTTAATACACAAAGTGTCTCAAATGTTTTAAAGCTGGACCAGGATTTCTAAATAATGTTTGAAATTGTCCAGTCATACGTGATCCGTTTATTACCTGCTGATTTGCTGAGTCACCTCTCCAGAGTTTCTCACAACTGGCCAGTAGGAATAGGTTCTAGTATATACTGCAATGCAAAAGAAATTGATAAATAGATTTTTTTAGCAAATGCATTCCCCAAAACACAATTTACAAATATAAAAGTCTCTTTTAGGTACATTATTTTGACAACATTAATAAGGGTGTAGCAGGTACTCAAGTGTAGCTCTCTAAATGCAAGGAAAAGATACATTAAAACAGAGCTGCCTCCCTTGGTAGATGTGTTACTAAAAACAATGAACATGCATGTGTAGCCCTGAAACAAGAAACTGCTTCCCCTTGGAGATATACCCTGGAATCAAACACAAAAGATTTAGCAAATAACCCAAATTATTTGTTTACACTAATTTTTACTTTATCTAATTATAAATAGAGTTTCCAGTGTGTTTTGGTGAATTAAACAATTGTTCTCCATAAGTTGTTCACAACATGGTCAACCGATATCATTCATAGCATACAAGATATTGACATCTTAATAAAAGCATGACCACTCACTGCAGCATGGCAAATATTGCAATATCCCAATATTTAATGTTTAGATTCAACTGCACATAACAAAATTCAACTGTCTGTTTGATTTGTATTTGATTATTATTAGGGGATTAACGTCCTCTATTATGGCCTTTAGGCCTTTCAGAGGACGAGTGCTTTGTATTTGATCCCAGCTATATATATAAACATACATTTATATACTTGTTTGGCTTTCACTCTAAAGTCATTCAGGCAGCATATTGTGTTTAATGGGGAGGGGACAATTAAAGCATCATACTAGTGTCACTTGCCAGATTAATTTCAATTTTTTTTTGCATGTTTTAAGCAACATAATTAGACAATTTTTCTTTCACATATCAGACAATCTGGCATTCCGACATCCATTTAAACAATTTGTGTTCATCAGTTTAAAAATGGTACAAACAATAATTTTACACGCATTTTGCAACTTTTGCTTTTCAGAATTTTAGCCATTTGACCAATAAACAAATGTATTAAATGATAATTAGCATTTCCAAATGCTGTGCTCCTTTTCAGACATGTCCAATTTCACATTAAGCTATAGCCATAGCATATACGTATTCCCATCTTACTGTTTTGATCCTGCCGTAAGTACTCGGGACCAACAAATTACTTCTTTTTTTTTCATCAGTGAGTAGGGTAATGTTGTAAATGTCAATCATAACAACAATACGACGCACTCACTGCAGAATAAATGCGAATAGAATAACAACTTCCTAAGGTTTAATAGACATATATTATTTTACTTCTCATCGACAGCCTGACAGTAAGGAAGTATAACATTTTATGTTAGCAACACTTCGTCTTCGGGTAGATCTAGTCGAACTACTTGAGGAGATGAGATCCTATTTCAACAAACTTTGTAGTATAAATCAATATTAAAGTGAAGTTACGGTTTTTCCTCATTTCATCCAGGAAGGAGGAGTCCACATAGTTATCTGGAACACCTTGGTCTTCATATAGTATTTTCTTCCATTTCTTTCTAACCGCCATTTTTAAGTCATGTGACTAAGATACCAAACAACTTAACTTTACTTTTTAAATTGATATTTTATTTTCAATCGGTATACAGATAAATTTTCATATTTATTAATTTTAAATAATCCTATATATGAAATGAAACAGAATTAAATAACTATACTTCATAAAATATTTATGTATCCAAGTAGTGACGTCATTGTCTTTGTTGACAACAAGATGGCGGACACTATCATCGTTCTTTAATAATGTAGTTGTTTCCGTGTTTTCTAGGCCTGTTGACCTATCATATAGGTCTTTGTGAACGCAATCAGATACGCACGTGCATATTTACTCCCGAATAAACCGCATAACAGGGAAACGTAACCGAAGATGCCTCCTAAAAAGAAAAAGAGTGGTAAGAAGGGGAAGAAAAGTGCAAAGAAATCTGGAAGGGGATCGCCATCAAAAACATCCAGTGAACAACTCAATGAATTGTCGAAAGAATACTACCTCATCCAGATCAGGGATCTGGAAAACAGGCTTGCCAGGTATATTGAAAAACATGCATGATTGTCAAAGACTTTTCTACTAATTTCAAATTCGAATGTATGTGTATTATTTGAAATGCCGATTTGCAACATGTGTACACTGTACGTGTATCATAAAATCCTAATGGAAATATATACTTTCTGCTATATTGTCTATCGATATCATGACTGTTACGCTTTATCTTTGTATACAATATATCTTCACTTATGATGATTAACAATGCATTTAAGTACAAGAAAGTATAGACAGCACTGAACCTAAGAAGAACTTCGCGAGGTTGACTGTAGTCCATAGGCATGGGGATCTGAATATCTTTCCGTGGTTTAATTTTTGTCATTGTTGAATAAAAGCAAGTAATGCAGAGAGATGTTAGAACACTTGCAACTTAAATGTAGAACTGTCATTATAACTGACCATTGAAAATAGTTTTACATGTAGTTGTTTTGAATATTTATTCAGACTAAAAGCTAATAGATTCAAGGTTCAAGCTAAATCTGGACCAGACACAAGATATTTTGATAAACAGAAAACTAGTTATCCTTTATGTCTTGTTGATGAATTGTCATTTGCAGAAATAAAATACAAAAAACAAAACACAGGTTATGCTAAATGATTCAATGGAAGGAAATCTGCATGCAGAATCATAGATCAGTTTTCATGAAAATATAGCCAAGGAGTAATGTTGTTTTCCTGATGTTTTAGGTACCAGAAAAAATGTGATGAGCTGGAAGTCAGCCAGGGGGCATTCAAGGATCAGTTTGATCAGATGGCCAGGGACAAGAATGACATTGTATCATTCTGGAAAAGACAAGTTGATCTGAAAAGTAAGAAAATATTGTAATTTAGGATGAAGGTTCTGTGGAACATTTGAGCTGTTGAAGTTACTGTCAGACTAGTCAGAGTTTCCTTTAGCTCTTGCACTAGATATACCTGTCAGTCAAAAATAAATCTAACATTCGGCCAGAGGAAACTTAGTTGACATCAGATTTTTTCCCAGGTTACCAAAGAGTGCAAATTCTTACATATAGGATGGGTACCTTAACACATTTCTACATGTTTTAATTGATTTCATATTGAATTTGGATATGATGTTGTCTTACTGTCTCATTTAGAAAAAAAATCTGCTTCTAACATTAAAAAAACTGAATTTTGTAGCTGATGAGAATGCCGACCTGCAGGAACAGTTGATTGGTCTTCAGCAGACAAGGGAACAAGAAAAGGAACAGGCCAATGCTACAATCCAGCAACTCCGACAGGAGTTCCAGGAAACTAAGGACCAGCTCACCTCAGACAACATGATCCTTGGTAAATCTACAATTTCTTTACACCAGATTAACCCCAGATTTTTTGTAACCTAATCATTTTTACAGATAAATATATATTTTATTATTTGAATTCATTAACCTTACCTGTAATAATAGGCATTTTTATTAGTAATTTTTTACAATCCAGATTATTTTCTGCACTGTGTACATCATATGCAAATTGATAATTCAATTCTTGAGGTTGTATCAACACAGAATAAATCCACTACTGTATTGTTTGTGTCTGGCACAAAATATATTTTGGTATAGAGTCTTATGTCCATGTTACTGTTTAGTAAGTCTGGTTACATTGCTGTATGACAGGTGGTAAACTGGCCTCACTGGAAGAGTTCAAGGTACAGAAGGAGGACCTGATGGCTAAGTTTGCTGCCATGGAAGAGGACCTCAAACAGAAGGATGAGGACCACAAAAAGATGATCTATGACCTGGAGAAGAAAGCTGTCATAGACAAGGACAGGTGAGTGACAACTGATAAACACAGCACAAAGCTGATCAAAAGTTAACTTTCCTTAAATACTAGCTATCACAAACTGTTAATCCTTCTCAGGGTATTACATGTTTTCTGTACAATGATGTTAACTTTTACTGATTTTTTTAAAGTAATCTATTTGAAGAATCATTACAAGCAATTTGAACAAAACACTTTAGTTCTCATAACTGATATTTTGATTTTCATGTCCTCAAATATTTTTTTAATGAAAAATTCTGATAAACTGACTCCATTATAATTGCCAACATTTCTTTATTGCAAAAACCTATTTCATTACTTCAATAATAGGCTATTTCACAAAACTGATTTTGACTGGATGTCTCATTTTCTTCTGTATTTCAGACTTAAGAAGGAGATGGTTTCTCGAGTCAACACAGTAGCAGCAGAGTTCCGTAAAGTCTCCAATAAACAGATGGCAGAGACAACCAAACGCACAATAAGAGAAAATGTGTCTATCATGGCACAACTTGTGCAGAAGTCTGACAAAACCATGGAGCTGATCCAGGAAAACGATGACCTTCGGGCCAAGGAGAAGAAGCAGAAACAACACATAGAAATGTTAGAAGTGACAGAAAAGGAGTTGGCAAAGAAAAACCACAGCAACCAAAAGGTAAGGAGATGTCGTTAGGGACAACATCAGTTCTTAAAGAATTACCATAATTGTACTGTCCATAGGATTTGTATGTTATTCTCTATTACAATCATATTGTGGGTCCACCATTTTATAATTGTTAAAAGTTGATAATAGGCAAAACATAGTGTCGGCTGTACTACATGTTAGTATGTTTATGTGTATTTTTCACCACGTTAGCCACTGCATTTATTTGTAGGTGATACGGATGCTGACAGAGAAGTGCCGTGCCCAGGAGGCAATGGTAGGAGAGTTAGAAATGAGGGAACAGGAGTACCAGGAGGTGGAGGCTGAACATGAACTGCTGCAGCAACAGCTCCAGTCACAGAGGTGAGAAGGCATAGATAAAGCTACATATTATGTGCATCATAGGGAACACTTATACCGTGACAGAAGCAGGTCTTAAGACAACAGCAGGAGGGGTACAATCATCTAAGGCTATATGCATAAAACTGTTTATTTTTGACATGCATAAAATTCATCCTAAAATACATTATAAAAACTGATATTTCTACTTTAAAATTCAAACTTTAGCACTTCTTATCATTCGCAAAAGGGTGAAACAGGTAAAAGTTAAACTTGGGTGAAAATTTCACCATATACAGTATACCTCACAGAAACAGGTTGTAGTGACAACCTCAAAGAAATTACATACTGACCAAACATATCATGTAGTGACATTTATGAGACTACTTATAGAGGTCTCAAAGTGAAAGTAGAGGTGACATAATGATATAATGATACAAATGTCATGTGTTTCAGGGAAACAAATGATGTTATAATGGATTGAAAGCACTACTATAAACATTGTAATTTAGGAGCCAGCAAAATCAAATTGATCAGTTAATTCATTGTAAAAGTTTCTGGTCATCTAGAGGCAAAAGTAGGACATGATTACTGTATGAATCACCCAAGTTAAACTCCTGATGCAGTCTATTGTCCTGTTTTATGTTATACAGGATATCACTTAGTCATGTTGAATGTGATCCATTCATTAGAACCAAAAAATTGAACTCTGCTTGTAAATTATGGTGAACCATTGGCTTGGGGAACATTGCCGTCTTAAGGTACAATATGCAGTAAGAGGATGTAAAACATCACATTTTATTTGCAGAGAAGACATACAAAAATTGGCAAAGGAAAATGAGACCTATGATGATGACCTAAAGGAAATGAAGGAAAAACATAGAGTAGAAAAACGAAACCGAGAAAAACTTGACAAAGTCTTATTTGATGCTGCCAGTGCTCTTCGTCTAGCTCTTGGGGTATGTATCTTAAAAATATGTATCTCCTAGTGTGTATCATACAGATTTATAATGTAGCATATCTAATAGTTACACATTTCCTCCAGTTTTTACTTTGATATACTTAATACTTCCTGCCCTGACAGAAATACGAGGATGAAGAGGAACTACCAGAGTATGGGGCAGGACTCAATGACATCGAGAGAAGAGACAACATGTTGGAGAATCTTCTAGTCCTGCTCAATAGTGCTGCAGCAGTAGGGGTGGGTCCCGAGCCTGGAGCACTTGGCAAACATCAGAAAGTACGACAACGCAGCGCCAGCGAAATGCCTGGTAGCAAACAGGGTATCAAACGAGGGTAAGATTGTCATCTCAATGATGAATTATTTATATGCGTTTGTTATGCTTGTAGCATGTCACTAAATCTCTTTCAAATTTAAATTGAAGTTTAGCAACTACTGTATAACGATATATATTGGAGGTTTATTAATGTAACTCATCTGATGAAATGTACTCCTCACTGAATATTTAAATGTTTAGAACACTTCAGAGAGCATAAAGTCCATCATATACATGTTTATCTATTATGGGTTTATAACATTCATTTTTATAACCTAGATATTTTAAAAGTGTATCAAAGATATTCAACTTGACACTGTTTCCTTGCAGGATGTTGCCAATGTCCCCAATAGCTAAAAGCTCCCAAGGAACATTACCACATTACCAGCTCGGTGATCTTGGCCTGATACCTCGACCAAAAAATGCCATCCCCACAAGTCTTGATAAGATGCGCGTCCTGTCTGCCACAACAAGATTAGGAGGACTACGTAAGGTGCTTACCCGGTCTGTGGGAATACAGACAGTCAGTGCTCCAAAGGTATGTGACTTTGGTAACTAATATAACCATGTCAGTGTTAGGAATACTATTTTGACTGTCAGAAATATCGCTTTTATTGGTGACGTATTTCAACATTGTTCGTATTAACAAATATTATTACTTGAATTTAGTGTAAATGTACCAGATATGTCAGTAATATGCCTATGTCTCGAAATAAACCAAACAATGACAATTGCTGTTCAGAGGAATAGTGATTTTAGTTTTCCATTAATAAGCCCTCCTACTAACTTTAAGTCAGGTTATATGTTGGCTCCCTACCTTGGCTTTTAACAGGATAAACATAGCACCTTCATTGAAATTAAAGAAAAAAAGACTATCATATCAAGATCAGTTACACTTTGAACTTTTTAGAAATCAAAATCAGAAAATTCAGAATAGATTTTATTTTGGTGGACATATAATACCACTGTTACACTGATACAGTCAAATCTGTCCTGTCCTATTTCTTCCTGTTGCAAGCTTAACCCTTTGTAATGTTTTTTAATATACTTTGTATAATGACTTTTCTGACCTTATTTTTCCAATTCCTTGCAGGCTCTTTTCTATGCTGACCAGCTCCTTAGTAGAGCTCCAGCACATACTCAGAATGCCGTTCTACACGAAAAGTCACGTCAAGATCTCCGTTCTCCTGGAATTCCTCTTGGCCCCATCAGTCCTGCTAAAACTATGATGGTGGGCAAGGTGCACTGAGCACTATTGTCTCCTCACATCCTTTTCTTATCACAACTGGCATGCTAGTCAAAGCCTGGCTTCCTAAAGAAATCTTATGGGACTAGCGGAATATCTATACATTTCGGAATATCAGTAAAAAAAATCCCTCTTTCCGTTAACAGTACAGGGTTTGTGATAATAAGGTACAATACATATAAAACATAGTGTCTGGTAACAGACAGACCCGTATGGATGGAACGCATGTAAATGTTTCATGATCATCAATATCCATGTATCTACGTGTTATGGGTCAAATAAAAAAATTACACTAGCACACCAGCAAACCTATAGCCTGTATAAGTCTAGTTTTGCAGTATTATATTGAGTAGAGGTGCAAACCCATGCAGTCGTGTTTAAAAAATGTCTCCGAAAGTTGACGTTTTTTGTTGTTGTTATGAAGTGTAAATTCTTTAGAGAAAAACCGGTGTGACAGACAAGGATTGTACCAGACCTTGACCCTACACTTGTCCTGGCATCCACAGTCACGCTACAATTAACCTGTGGTTTTATTTTCATTTTTATCAGAATCAACATTTCTTTGATTTTGAATCAATATCAACTGTTTTTAAACCTGAACTGCTATATATTTTTATCCAATGATAGTGGTGTTCAACTGTCTGTTCAAGTGTCACAAGATATTCACATTCCTTTAATAATTTAATATTTTTAAAAAATGTCTTTCATGTTGTCAGTTGTCACTATACCATTTACATTAAGTTACAGTTCTTTCCCACACCAGCGATCAGTAAGGTATACCTGCATTCCCTACAGATGTATACATATATACAGAAGGTATCTAGTTTTAATGGCTATTGAAAACTAATTTTTATTGCGATAATTATGGCTCATCACTTAAAGCTTTTATTGGTTTTCAATACATTTTTCAAATTTTATCTATATTTAGTACTTGTATTTTATCAAAACAATTTTCTTCGCTGAAATCTTAAGACATGGGTAACCTTCATTACATGCATTTGTATGGTTACATATATGACCTATTTTAGTCATTTGGTAGGAATATTTATCAGGCATCTGAAAGAAAGAAATTCAGACCTGTTTACTTAAATATGAGGTTATCCATCTTAGTTCAGTTGGATAGCAATGAATTATCTATCGCAGTGAACAATTTTCAATCCTAGTTGACAGTTTTAGCTGGATGATATTTTATCCCGTCCGAGTTGTCTGGTGTGAACCAGCTAGCACTTGTTTATCCGTCCTACTTTTAAGTGTTATCATGATGATAATGTATGATTTACAACATACACAAGTTATTGTTTCCGTACAGCACATTGTCATTATATACACCATCGTTTACTTTTATATATGTACTTCTTGTTTTCAACAAATAAAACATCAGACTCATTAAGCATATTTGTTATTTTTTGTTTTATTTTACTTTCACTTCACAAAATTTTGCTTGTTAATTAATTGTCCAAAATTCTGTCAAGACATTTTGGTATGGCTTGTCGGTTTACCCATATACATCGTTAACTTTTGTTTGCTTGCAGATCTCCGCATGCTTTCAGCCGATCTCTTTGAATTTTGGTAGGCTTAATCATAACCATGTAAAATGTATTCAAGAACAGTATTTTGATTTTACTGTTTTGGGAAGAGTGATTGCCTATTGTTTTCATAATCTGAATCTTCTCCCGAGAACTGTCTCAGTTTTCATCCAAACCCTTTTAAACTTGGTTGGAATTTATAACTGTGATAACCTGAATGACATTCTGAAACAAAATATGCCTCTTTTGTAGCATTTTAATCCTGTCCAGAAAGTTCTTTTCACAGATTTTAATAGACCTCTTTAAACTTATTCATTAAAAATATATAAATTCTTTTTTCTTCATGGTATTAAAATTTCATTTTTGAAGAGTTATTGCCCTTCATTTAGTTTTTGTCATCTTGTTAGAGATCTTGTTTAATCCTTCATTGAATAAACTAATCATGGAGAAATTAATGACAGTTTGACATGAAATTAAGTTTGCTCACTAGCAATTACATAAGACATTTATTTCATTCCAGATTTTTTTTCTTTTTTAACATTTCGACGCGCTGATGTATTTCCATTTGAAATATATAGGACAACTTACATTGTTCTGTTTCATTTTTTTACACTAACTATGAATGTGGAATAGCAAAATTATCTATTTCAAAAATCTATGCCACCTTCTCATGGAATGCAAGTGGTAAAATATTTTTGACTCCAGACTTTTGACTATTACAAAATGTACCTATATTTGCTGGTTAAGAAATCACAATGGACATTGACAATTGGTTGAATCTTTATCACTCAATTGTTAAAGTCCTTAACATTTTATATAGTTTTAAACATTTGGTGTATGGTTTGCTGCCACCCTCAACAGATTAATGTCTTCAGCTTTGAAACTTCTTTGGAGCCAGGGAACTCAAATATTATATGGAGGAATTAAAGAATTAACTTCATTAATGATATACTGGTACACTGAGAGACTAGTTGTGTCTTATTAATAGTAGCTTCCAAGGTAGGAAAGTTCTTGTATTCTATACTTAGACATGCAGGTGAGTGATGCAGGCCCTTTTTGCATAGCCAGGAAAAGTTTCGATAATTAGTACACCTTAAGGACTTATAATTTTGTTTGGATGTAAAGAAATGAAAACAAAATTGCCATCTCCCAGGAGAGAGAAGTAAATATTTCATATTTATATACTGACAAATTTAGTTATATATGCTTTACATCATAACTAACTGCCATCTATTGCATTTCAGGAACGTGTGTATGCGAGGATGCTGGTTTACGCCTAACTGACAACAGCTTACATCTATCTCACTGACCATTGATATGATTATACCCACACATGCAGCTACCATATATTCCCATCCTGTAATACTTCTCACTGGGCACATACGTACTTATGTCACTGACCTGCACAGTTACATCTTTATATATTTTTTTCTCTCTGGATCGCTTCTGTACATGTCAGCTTTCTTATATACAATGGTACCCCTACATCTAGACCATATAGTAACTTTGAAAATGAATGCAAAAGATAAATTCTTTTCACACAAAACCAAGTACTGCTCTCAATATCATTATCACCTTCCTTTCTATTACGTATCTTACAAGGAAAAGGTATTTCAAAATCATATTTTTATTAATGTCATGTCGTCACTTTCCTGTACTCCTATATGCACTTCTTAATAAACTTATCAACCTAGAAATTTTTATTTTGCCAGTCACAAAGTTCAAAGTCTAAATATTATACTGCAATAAAATAGAAAAAAAAATATGACTTGTATTGTAATGTTTTATTTTAAGAAAACTTTGTAGGTAACATATGTCACAATAACAATGAAATGTGTGTATCATACCTAATCACATACCAATGCAGTACCTAATGGACAATGTACTGATATATCAAATTATGGATAAGATCAATTTGCATGATCAAAATCCTACCCGCTTGGTTGTTTAAGAAATTTAATATACATTGAAATTGAATAATTACATATTCTAGACTTCGGGGTTTAGCTAGGTGTCAATTAGGAAAGTAGTATTTGTAGTATTTTATAACATAAAAAAGTATAAATATGATTTGTGAATATTTTGATAGCAGAACACAATATATATATAATGTAGCAATGTTCCATCTACACTTACCCTGTTGATATGTGAATTAAAATATAAATAGGACAGAATCATTAATGATACATTCCTATGATTTGTAATCACATTAAAACACATAGTTACATACAGATGCATTGATAATTAGCAGACTTATTTGTGTGATCATATAAAACCTCACAGCAGTTGCTTTATATCACACATATATGTTAATATCACGACATGTTTCCCTGTAGCCGATGGTCATAAACTGGCCCATCTCTCGAATATTTAATTTAATATATGATTATTCAATATAATCGGACATAAGTTTGGATTTCTCATATAGGTACACTGTATGTTTCAGTTCTATAGGAAGGGGAGATAAGCTACATTACAGGTAAAAGCCACAAAGTATTTCTGAACATAATTTAGGGATTGGCCGTCAGTCTACAATGGTTATAAAGTTTGTAACTTTTACTGAACAGAAATAGATAGTATGTGCAGGCTTAAGACATGGACTTATTGTCATATAGATATACAGTATATGCAGCTGTAATGTTTTACTTACTACAGACACTTTGATTTATCAGTTCTGTTAATTATTGATAAAGGTTATATATTACAGTACAGGAATGGGTAATTCAACACTAGAATAAGTGCATATGATTATAAATATGAAAAAAATATAAATACATACATTGTATAAAAAAAAATATCTCAATTACCACTTAATTGAGCAGAACACAGTTTGTACCATAGTAAAAAATATATAAATTTTATGAAATAAACATATTATAACAGCATCTTTGTGAGATAAAGGTCATGTAATATAGTGTAATATAGAATAGAAAAAGTGAATAAATTAAATAATATCAATAGAAAAATAAACACACAAACTTCACATGTATTGATGAGATCCAACATTTACAAAAACATCAAGAAATATTACGTCAAATTATTTCATGCCAAAAATATTCTACTGGCATTATAAGTAAAACGAACATCATGAACAAGAGATGTTTACAGTCATGCAATCTTATGGACATCAGTATCCACAAAGGAAGATACGGTGTCAAACTGTCAGAGCAGAGTGTACTCTCTGGATGCAGCAAAACTGTATACATGTATTAGGATGAACGGAATCAGGCATCTCATGCAAAACCTTAGAAGGATTCTGCAGACATGATAATTATGTATCTATCTGGAAAATGGTTGAACTGAGAGAAATTAAAGTACTTTCTTATTTACTTTATTTTACTGTATTATTAAGATAACTTTACTTTTAAGATATGAGGAAAGTTTGGCTGCATCTCATGTATTTGTATTTCAGAAACAAGATAGCCAATTCATGCAAATATGAAAATGTACAATCAAATATTGATACATGTAAACAGAGTTATAAAGATTATTTAAATGTACTGATATTTTTGTAGAAAAACAAAGAAAAAAACAACAAATGATTGGGGTTCAGAACTTGATCTGTCTCGCATCAATCTTGAGCAGCTTTCACATAAACATGATATGGATTTTACTCCCAATCAGAAGAAGTGATGTACAACAACAATTTGTAAGCGATTAAAGGTGGCGAAATGGCCTGAACAGTTATAAGAAATGATCATGAAATAGAACAGCCCCAGCCTTGGTCAACAGTAGCAACATCTGGTGCAATTTCTGGTGGTGGTTCTATAAATTCTGAAGGCATATACAGTCTGAAAGAAAACCAATACATGTAGTAATACAGAATGATTATCAATCTTAAATAAATAGACATTGTAAAGTTTAGCGTTGAATTCTACACCTATCATACATGTATATCGGTTAAAAAATTAGCACCCCGAATATATGTACAACATCAGTGTTATTGACAACTTTCTTTATAAAAATCCCTTAACACAGAATTGAATGATAAATTCAGGTTGGTAAAGGACAATGAGATGCAACAAAATATGGCAAAATGGAACAGACATAGGTACCACTATCTGCCCCCTACCCTCCACACCCAATCCTAACTTAATCAATATGGAAATGTAAGCACAGACAATAGCTCTAAATGCAATGTTGACAATGATAAAATATATGTTTATTGTAAAGTTATGTGTATTTGTTGTTTATATACCTGATGGTATTGAGTATGTGACGGCCGGAGTTTCTGTTCACACTACAGTCAACTTTGTCTGGTATAACAGCCTGACCACTACCCTGGGTGTATATCTGATAGGCAACAGTCTCCACAAAGAACGGTGGCATTGCTACAAACAAAACAAACTAATTAATATTGCCATAGAGGTCCTGGCTGAAACATTGTATAGCACTAATTTTTATTTTTATAATATGAAAGACAGTTTAACTACATGCACCAAATAATTCTTATATTAAATGAATTCTTAGTTGAAAAAAAATGCTTACTCAGATAGTCCAGCCACTTGATGACCCGTTCCATGGTTTTTGGGAAGGATTCAAATGACTTCTCTCCTCGTCTAACTGGGGCAAACAGCCGTGTTTTCAGTTGAAGAGAGGTATAAGGAGGCATCTCTGTCTTAGCTGTTGTCACATAAAACAGACGCAGTACCTTGGCATACCTGGTGCTCAGGTGAGCAGTCTCCATAAAGCCAGAAACATCAGTTTTCACTTGGTACACATCTGTATTTAAAAGAGGACAAGGGATGTAGGTATAAAAATTACTACAGGAAAATGCTTCACTGAGATAAAAGCATCTAAATTCTGTTGTACAAGCATCATTTGCCTTCATTCCAGATTACTGCTGGCCTATCATCATGGCTCTAAATCTCTGAATTGTTCAGAAGAAGTTGTTAAGAATAAATCTTTAAAAACCATGTATTCAAAGAGCTGACTGTCCATTTTAGCAAACTACTGGTCATTATATCGACACTACATATCTAAATATGCCATCCAAAACCTTGCAACCTTTAAAATAGGGATGGATGATTCATTAAAAAAGGTCTTTTATGCCCTGTATTACTGGTTCAAGAGCATGGGGACCTCTTGGTTTTTATGTACAATTGACTACTGTGACCAGGAAAGTCATGCAGTCAAAATAATTGTTTTGACCAACCCTTTCCTCCCGTCATCCCAGCATAAAGTTACTGACTGAATATCAGACAGGACAGCTTTTTGATGTTTTATTTACTTACAAGGAAATAAATTATACTGAACTGATAAAAGTTTGTCACTACAGTTAATATATATACCGCATGATTAGTTTTAGTTTATTTACCCTTCTGAGAGCTGTCATCAATTACAGATATTAAAATGTTATACATACTTGTCTGGTCCAGGTTACACTGTATGTCTACACTCTGCATGTTCACCACACGGATATTCTGAAACACCCAAAAGGTAAATATAAAACCGTTAAATCCAGGTTTTTTTAGTGCAGCTCTGCTTATCAAAATCATTGATTCGAAAGTTGCAGAGTATAAATTCACATATATGCATTATATTGCATACCTTTTGATGTTTGAGCCAAGCTCCCATCTTGTACACTACATTGCTGAAAGGACCAAACTTAATTGTAGCCCCCGACTTCCGCATGTCTGGGAGTTCATCATGATAACCTGCAATACAACAGACAACATTAATTTTAAATAAATGTTAGTTTCTTTGGGTTTTTTTAAAGAAATATTTAAAAAAAATCATATGATAATTAATCCATTACAGATTCTGTCCTGAATTAATCAAAATGTGTTTCTTCTGTAGCAAATGGCAGGAATATATACAGGATGTATTGTATGTGACATATTAGTATATAAGTATCAGATGTTACATGACTATTATAAAACAAGTTTTAGAAATATAGGTGATATATCTAACATGACATTTTTCTTTTTTAGAAGATCAAGTTCATAAATTTGACATGAAATAGAAACCAAGATTATTCTTTAAACTGCCTAATCCCTTCATTCTTTGTGCATTTGGTGCAGTGATATCAGCTCCATAGTTCCTGTTCTGATGTAATCTGTAAGTGAATGACCCACATCCATTGTCTGATCCTGTGATACTACAGGTATATGATACATAAGATCATACACAATATAGGACATGGGATCCTTCATTGAAGAACAGTTCAACCACATGAAAATTTGTTACAGTAATTTAACTATCATCTATAGCACTCAATGCTGTCTCATGCTTAATATATTCATTTTGCTCAGAAGTTATTTACAATTGAACCTTTACAGATGATATACTAGAGAAGACATTCAAGAGAGGTAAGCATGCGAGTCTGTGGGTTTTTTTTTTTTTTGGAAACTCCACTCAGGTTAGCAACAATTTTTGTTTCAGTTATATTTTGATGTAGCTACTACTATGTGCATTATTGCATCTACTTAGTATTGGTATATCATTGCAATTAATTATTATTAATTATAATAATTAATTATGTCATGACAGAAGCAACATGTTGACTTTATCAGTTTTATAAATTAAAAATGTCATCCTTTGGGTGGCCATTTTCATTCACTATTTTCAAGGCATTATTATTAATTCTTGTTGTGAATAGAAACGAATAAATGTTTATTGTACATTCTACTGTACTCAAAACTGGTTTATTTTGGAAGAACACATGTTATTATTTCAAAATACAAGTGTTTTTCTGTCCTGTAGAATTTTGGCAGAGAATTCTCTCTCTATTGTTATAGAGGTAGAATTATTCATGTGCATCCAATGGTCCATAAATAAGTGACATAACTGAGTCAGTAATAACTCTACCTTATTTAATTTGATATACTCACCAATGGTGCAGAATTCCTCTCTTCCTTTGAGATAGAAAATCCTGATAGCAAACACAAAGACAGTGTTCCTACGGCCCACCTCGGCCCAGCTTGTACATTCGGGATCCATCACAATTTGTGGCCTAGACTGCTCAGAGGATGCTCTCAGAGTCAGGTTCTCCACATTCAATATCACACCTTAACAGAACAATGACATCAAAAATATCAGTCTTATCTGCATTGGTCAGAGTTAAAAAGGATATGGTGAACATTTGTATCTGGAGAGTCTATCAATTTGAAAATGATCACAACTTTGGCAAATAAAGGTAAACAAGCTGTGAAATGAACAATATTTAATGAGCATTAATATTTTCACAATGGTGTTCAAATACGGCTGGCTAAAATTTAATGAAATCCTTTGAAAATTAACAATCTTTTGATAATTATGAATATTCAAATTGAATAGAAATTATCTGAAGATAAATGGATGCTAACCTGGTAGAGGTTTGCGTGTGAGTTGTTTGTTTAGTCCTTTAACAGTTGAGGTCATTGTAGAATAGTATGATGCAGACACTCTATGAGTTGGTTCAGAAAGATGAGCAGCAATGTCTTTCCTCTCTGTCTCAGGCTGCTCTGCTGCTTTGTCCTTTTTTGATGGTTCATCATCATTAGAAAACTCAGTCACTGGTGTCTGTTCCTGGTCCACGGTCTTTTCTTCTTTAATATTTTCTTTATTGTTGGTTCCAGGGGGTATAATTGAGTTTACCATTGTTGTTAACATGGCGTGTGCTGAGTTACCTCCCCCTGAGCTGATGGCCTGTGTCTTCTCCCACTTCATTTGTGTACCTTGATCTTCATCCATATAAGGTTCTCCGGGAATGGCTGTTGTATATCCAATCTGGACTACAGGCATGGTGTCAGAAACTCTTGGTACCAACCACAGCCTAAAACATTTAAAGAAGCATATTGATATCAGTAATAACAGTTACATCAAGTCCCATATCAGAATGTAATGATAACTAGTTTGAGCAACCTGAAGGATCATGATGTCCTGTATATCATTGTTTTTATTCAATATTTAAGTGATTGTAAAATTAACCTTCCCACCAATTTTTTTTGGGTAGAGCAGTGGTAATGCACAGATCGCTTTTCATCAAGACGTCCTGGGTTTAATTCCCTTTTCTTTAATTATTTTTTAATCTGAAGGACACTTATAGGATTTTCTGAAAAAATAACAAAAGAGCTAACTCTGACAATATTTTTTAAAAATTTTACTATCCTATTGCTTTCCTTTGAAAAATTGTTTTAGTTCAGTAAATACTACATGTTAGTAAAGTTTCAAAAATGTTTACAGTATTTCTTTCTATGGATAAAATCTTTATTTCTTGTGGAAATTTGAGGCTTTAATGAAATATATGGATTCTAATGTTTAAGAATGAAAGAAATCAATTCAATTTGCATTTAAAGTTTAGTTTTCAAAATCACTGAAAATGACTAGCAATTTTCAAAGCGCTATCATGAAAAAAGAGAACACACAGACATATCATTTTCTTTTTGTGTTTTTTGATATGCCATTAAATCTCTTTTCAAATTATATGTATAAGTATAAAAGTTTAATACTAGAATGTTTTCTCTTCTTAGAGGAGTATAATCCTTAATGGACATGAAAAGGTCAGGGGTCACATGCCTATCCCTGTGGGTTTTCCCCCATGTACTCTGGTTTTCTCCCACATCAAAATCCCCTTAAGCTCTTCCATCAAAGCAAACATTAAGTGTACAGATTACCGGACAGTATAAGTTGAGTAACTTGTTTCACAATTATTGTAAAATCAATCAAATTTACCACCAATTCAATATATTTGAGGGTTCTGTAATCATTCAAATTCTAATCTGATTTTTGCTTAGGTTTCATGAAAAGATAGAATGAAATAGGCTTATCCGTAATTATTTTTATTATTCGAATAATTTGTTTTTGGGATCTTTCACACTTTGTTATTTTTTCAATCTGTTATTTGTTATCTGTTCAATCTATTCAATTTGTTATTTTTCAATATTTATCACACTTACTACCAGATACAATTCATGTGTAATAACTACAGGAGTCTACATTATCAAATTCTGATGATTGTAATAGATTGCACTTACAATCAGCCTAACATGACAACTTGAATATTGACTAACACAGAGAATTAGTAAGAGAACAGAAGTCAATTATCTCAATCCTTGGGATAAGATTTTTAGGTCCGTCACTGGTAAAAGGCATTTTACAGAGATTGAGATTCTGCCTTTGTTCATTTAAGCCAAGAGACAGGTAGCTTATATTACTCTCACGTCTAATTATCAGCAGTTATTTTATATAACGGCACTGACAAGAAATGTCCTAGCTATGTTCATTATACCTTTGACAGTAGCAATGCATCTTCCCTTCAGGACAGTTCATGCAGTTTCATTCATTGTTTGGCTCTACTGTATCTAATTCTAAATTTGTATTTAAAGTTGCTATTCATACACCTTTGTGTCTCCTCACCATCTCACAAACTTCATAAAAATGGATGAAAATTTCCTCTATTAATTTTACTTTCAAGGTATCTACTTTTTGTGATATTCCATCCTTGAAAAAAAGCTAAAACCGAACTCCTCGAAAATAACAACCTGTATACTTAGTGCTATGCTGAATGACTTGTATATCTCTTACAGCAATTATCAAAACTTTTGGAATGTGAGAGAAAATGTTTAACTTGATACCTTAGTCCCATTACATATCTGTTAACTCCATATGAAGATTCTGCATGTAATACTCCTTTAGTGTCAAACTGATCTTCGGCGTTTAGTTTGAAGCTGACAGTTTCACATTTCCAAACAGTGAACTCCTTGTTCATTTTCAACCACTCGTTAGCCTGGTCAACAACAAAGCTGTAACATAAGAAACACAACCCATTATTACTGTTCCATCATTTCATATTACCTGGTAATTAAGGTTTGGGGTTTAAAAAAAAAAAAACATTGCTCTTGTGTAGAGTGAAGAGGAAAGGAACCCATTATCCAACCAACCTAACACAAACTGTGTTGGCTCTACTGCATAAATCCTTTCACATGTGTATTCAAAGATCCATTTATGTTTACCGAACAATTTTTGTATTTACATATATCGAGGTCAAAAGTTCATAGCAATAACCTTGAGCAAGAGGGTTAACACCACATTTTAACTGACTGAAACCAAAAAATTCATATGTAAAACGATTTCACGTAAAAGTTTAAATTTATGAATCTAGAACATATAACATGATTACAATGAACTTTTGTTAATTTTGTAATAGCTCAAAATTTTATAGGTAGCAGCTTGCTGTAAATGTGATGTTAAATAATCACAGACCTTAACAAGAATAAAGAACGGTAATATATAACTGAATTGACTTGTTATAATGTTTATGACTAAAAATTTTATCATGAATAAGAAAGATTGTTAAATTGCTGGTGCAATGGTAATGCACAAGCCTTTCATTGGTTAGTTGGTTGACAGGTTTTCTGTCTCAGTGACTCATCCGGTGTCCGGGTATTTTCTCATTGACAAACGCCAATGATCTGGTGACATGAGAGGGAGTGACCTGCATCCCCTTCAGAGGGGTGGAACTGTCTGCAGAGGTCATAATTTGATTATACTACTTATACTCTAGCCGCTGAAACATGTTCAGAAGCTGAAAGGAAGAGTTGGAGGCCTAACTAGATTTGGCTTGTGTTAGGGTAATTCTGAAGTCATTATAATGCCTGGAAAATAATTGTAAATTCTAATAATACCCCTAGACCCCTGGACTGGTGGGATCTTTAGTGTACACTTGCCTTCAGCTACATATAGATGACTTGGGTTTGATTCTTTGTTTTGATATGAAAGCATATGGAAGTCATCTAGTCACCTGCCTGAGCTCATATACATCATAGACACACACCTTGTGCACTTACATGTAGGCTAACAAGAGGGATTAATTCAATAACAATAACATTTAATTGTTTCATAATTATTGAATATCTAAATGAATAAAATTTTAGATTAAAGTGAAAGTTACAGGTTTTATTCATAAATAGTATCTACCAACCTAAAGCGTGCATAGGTAGGTGCTTCATCTGGTCCTGCAGCTGAACATATAAAATTTGGCATAAAATCCATGTAAGTAAGCATTGGTTTGTGTTCTTGAGTTTTAACAGCCTCCTCCTCCTGAAATGCTTTGTTTTCATTTCCATCATCTTTATGTGCACTCTGTTCCACAGTGATCAGTGCCGGCTCCAAATCTTTTGTAGGTATCTTTTGAGCCACCTGTCCAGGAATCTCTGACTGAGGCATATTTACCAACTCTGTTCCGGTGTTTTCACTAGACATTCTATAAGAAAATGATTGAATATTGAAAAAAAAAAAAAAAAAAAATACATGCTGCAATAATTAACTACCTTAACATTAACCTGAGTAATGGTATTTTGGTTAATATTATCAACAATAACCATATGTCTAATTCATGTAGGCTGTGATCTGAACACAAATTGTCTCCAGTTACGATGTCAGCTTTTATTCACAGAGATATGATTTCTCAAATCTGTGGATAGAAAAGGGATATTTACCAGTAATTATATGAACTAACATCAGTGACTGTTTTATTTTCACAGACTATACCTGCAGAACTTCTGAGGTGTAGTATGTGTTGTTAATACACTGCTAGTTTTAAAACTTTCACAATTAAAACATTATATAGAAAGTTAGACAAGGTTCGTACTCAATCTAAATACATTTTGTTTTATCCTTTTTTTTCTTTATGGTAAATGTAATGTTATTTTCCATTGTATAGATCAAGAGAAATGAAATATTTGGACATATTTTTTGGTTCATTGAAGTAATGGGGCAATTTTTTGCCTACATTTATTTTACCTGAATTCATTTTAAGCTCTATCTAATTTCCATGGTAGCGGATATACATGAATGTGTGTGTTTCAGAATGTATGTTAAATATTGTCAAATGTCTTTAACAAGTATTCATTTCTACTTTGGTACAAATTGGAAAAAAAAAATGTTACTGTTGCAATTCAAATGCACTTACATAATAACTAATAATGTGCATTTGATATATACATCTGTATAAACAATCGAATCTACTACGTTGTACAGGACATGCTTCAAAATTTGGTGAATTTGCATGTATGTACTATTAAGTTATATAAAACCAATACCGGTTATTTAAGTACCTAGCAATAATTTTATTATTTCAAAAGTAAAAAATATGCCATGCTTGTGGATTTCTGTATGAGGCACGTGGGCTTCGTATTGAAAACATATTATGTAATGTTATACTTTTACATACAAACAAATCATGATCAACACGCATCGTCTTAAGTTACACTTCTTAACAAATATATGCTTAGTTTTAGATCTCACAGAAGGAATACAGGATTGGTACTTACTTTATCCTTGTTATGGCGGTGTCTTGGTGAAGAGTGATAGGCTTCGTTTATATGAAGTGAAATCGAAAACATACAAGTAACGGCATGTAGTCACAGGTAATTATACCGGTGAGCAATGTGTTGGGTTTGTTTACGTTGACATCATGATCAAGCGCATTGGAACGCTTGAATCACGTGATGCGGCAGTATTTTTTTTTTAATCTAAAATTTTATCCAAAAATAGCAAAAATAACAATTCCTCATTTTATTTTAAAATGACAGACTGATTTTGTGTGCGTGATTTGTTTAGAATGAGCTTTAAGATTTTAAAATTTCCCAAATTTGTGGTTGTCTCCCTTGTGGATGTTCATACTATCAGAACAATTGCGACGTTCGACGCTCTATGTATGCAGATCTAATGTTTTCACACTAAAGTGATTTATAATCAGTACGTTAACGGCGCCTAGTAGTAAAATCTTTCTCATTTATCATTTCCAGGGACGTATAATGGCAAATGTCACAGAGGGATGTTCCCGTACGTAAATTGAGGGCGTATATAATGATAAGAACATCTACAGTAAATTAACACGATTTAGATTATTTTGGGTTTTTTTCCAACACAAATTAAACGATTTTTGCAGTTGTTTGTCATTCTTTTGCCAAATATGGAGCGTTTTGTGAATTTTTCCCTTTGAACAACAGTTTATGACGGCGTATATAGTTAAGTTAAGTGTATTTCTGGCGCATGACTATTTAAAGTCCTCTATACCAGACTCTAAATATTTATAATACACGGTTACACATATCATCAGAAAATTCGAATTTTTTTTGTCCGGTGCACTTCATTGTTTATGCTGTTAATTATAAACAAGTTCTTGTCCTTGTCAATGGGTGTCCAGGGCGTTTTTAAAGGCATTTACACTTGAGGCCGATGACACATGCTTGGCTAGACTGTTCCAGAATTTTCACTGTTCTTATTGAGAAAGTGTTTTTTCCTTATTTCCGATGTCGCTCGCTTGGGATAAATCTTCTTAGAGTTGCCTCTACCGCTATGTCTGTCCGCAGCGTCCTCCCATAGTAGGACAGCATTGCAGCATTCCTTGTCATATATACCCTGTATCATCTTGTATAATTCGATCATGTCCCTCCTAACTCTCCGGAAGGCTAGTCTTGGAAACTTGATTTTTTTCAATCTTTCGTTGTAGCTTAGATTTTTCATTCCTGGAAGGCATTTTGTCGCTCTGCGTTGTACTCCTTCTATCATATCTATATGTTTATATCTGTATGGGGACCAAACTGGACAGGCATAATCCAGCTTGGAGCGCACGAGACATTTGTTTAGGGAACGAATAATTTTGTGTCCTTAAATTGGAATGTTCTTCTTAGGAGTGCAATCATAGAATTGGCCTTTTTAACTTTTCCATTTATGTGGTCATCGAAAGAGAGGTCCGAATCTATTATTACACCTATATCTTTCTCCTTTGTTACTGTTTCTAGAATTTTTCCTTTTAGATTGTATTTTACCTCGTCATCCTCAGATTTTGCCTTTCCTATTCTCATGTGCTTGTATTTATCTGGGTGCATTTTGAGGAGCCATGTATCGCTCCATTCGCACATAGTGTCGAGGTCTTTCTGAAGATCCTTACATTGGTTATTATTTTCAACTATTAAATATCTTTGTATCATCAGCAAAAAAGAAAAGTATAAGTCCCAGGACTGATCGTTGTGGAATTCCTGACGTAACATCACCCCATTCCGAATCGACTCCGTTTACCGTTACTTTTTGGCTTCTTCCAGTTAAGAAAGAAGATATTCTCAAATTGATTTGTTCGGAAAAAAATATATGATTTTCAGTTTGTTGATAAATCTTTTGTGGGGAACTGTATCAAACGCCTTTTGGTAATCCATACAGATACAATCGATCATTTGACCATTGCCCAACGCTTCAGTCCACTTATCCATTACCTCTACAAGTTAGAGGCAAGTGGATCTTCCCGATAAAAACCCGTATTGCTTTGAAGAAAAGTAGTTATTGGCCTTCATAAATTTCATAATGTGTTCCCTTAAAATAGTTTCCAATACTTTACATAAAACTGAGGTTAGGCTGACTGGTCGGTAATTTCCTGCCATACATTTGTCGCCTTTCTCAAAAATTGCGCTAACTCTAGCTTTTTTCCATTCCTCTGGTAGTGTCCCTGTAGATAATGTTTGGTTTTTTCACCATCAGTTGTTATTTTGACTGAATTTTTGTCCGTTGGGTCCTGGTATAAATCTGCAATTAGTGGTAGACTTTGACTTAATATATTTCCAAATGACTTTAGGATCAGCTTTTGCTTTAGTTGCAATGTTTTTCTCATACTCTTGTCTTAATTTCCGAGTCAGCTTCTTTATCCCAAATTTTATTGTACTGCTTTCGTTTACCTGGGTCCTTAGTTGTCACAGCTTTTCTGGACAAGGAGTGTTTCTTCTTAATTGCGTCTAGTGTTACCTGATCCGCTGGAAAGCTGTGCTTGTTATTTCTTCCTATGATTATTATTTTTGTTGGGATAAATCTTTCTTCTACTAATTTCATTGCATGTTTGAATTGAATCCAATTTTTGTCTATGGTGTTTGACGGTTTTACTGTTTCGCTCCAATTTGCCTTACTTATCATTTTTTTCTACATAATTGGCTTCTTTATAACATATTTTCTGTTTTCGTTGCAAACATACTTCTACATTACATGTTATGTTGAAAAATAGCATGCAATGATTACTTTTCCAAGTTCGCTCTGATAATCTATTGATGAGAGTGAATTTTCATCCTTTGTTATAACAAGATCCAATAGGTTTGGATTGTGCTATCCTCGCCATCTCGTTTGTTGGTTTATATGTTGAAATGTAACATTAATGTTTGTAAGAATTTATATTCATGTGTTTCAGTGCTTTCTCCATTTGTATTCCAGGTCTCCCAGTTTATTCCTGGGTATTTGAAATCTCCCATTATTACAAGTTTTTCGTATCCATTTCCGGCTGCCTCTTCCATCAAGTTCAGCAAAGTCTCATTATTTTCATATGGTGACCTGTATATAAGGCCCAGAAGGATTGATTTAGTTTTGTTTAATTTGTATAAATAAATTTTCCTGAAATTGAGTGTTCATTATAACGTCATCGGTATCCAGTTCCTTACTTACCTTATTTATTCCTCTTCCCTGATCATTTTCCACATTTTTGTGAAAGATTTTGTAGTTTTTATTTCCTTCAATGTTGTTTTCTGGAGCTTTCATGTTGAATTGACGGTTTTTTTTTTTTTTTTTTTTTTTTTGCTTTAACTTCTGTAATTCCTATTATATCTGTATTTTCCTTATTCACGCGTGTACTTTGCTCTGACAATTTGTTTTTTAATTGATCTGCATTTGTATATAGACATTTTAGATCCTTTAAAGACTTTAATTTACGTATATGTAGTTGACGTTACAAATGATCGGCCTGCTTGAGTATGGCACTAATTTTGATTTCGTCCTCTGCATGATGACTTAAAAACCTGTCAAAATGTATCTTTTCTTACTTGTTTTCACTTCATATGAGTTTTATGGAGAAAAAATCCGAGCACTTTTCATAAAGTCTCCATATGAAATGAAAATTGTTCAAGATCTTAAGATATCTTGCATAATATATCAGATATCGTATTTGTATAAAACTTAATTCATATAATATATCACGTGATAAATATCTTATTAAGGAATTATACCAGATGATAGATATTCCAGCGAAATTTATAAAGACAAAAACTGAAATCTTGATTTTTTTAAAAAAATTTTGATATTAACAAAGGTTGCATAAAGATCTTGTTTTTGCCACCAAACAGCCTTCATTAGTTACTGGTGGCTAATAATCATATAATTGACTCATTCATTACTTGCTGTGAATCAGTATTACGATTATAATGTAAAATTAATATCGAAGATTTCCTGATAACCATCCGGTCTTTAAAATAACTACTGTACAACAAGAAATCAAAGCTGCATATGCTGTACGCAGTTTCTAGGGAATCACCCCTCCCTTTTTTTAAAATTTGGAAACAGGTACATTTATATCTATATTATTGTACATGTTTTTTGATGAGGAAAAACTTAAACATTTTGCAGGATGAAAATTTAATGCTGAAGAACGGCACCAAAGCTTGGTATTCCGTATTCAATGCTTCTTATTTCATCACTGCCGACAATGTGTAAATGAAGTATGCAAGATGCAAGCGTATTCATTAATTGCAAATATGTAACAAGTCATTAGTGAGTGTTGTTTTTTGGATTATTGATACTGGAACTTAATTAGACTGGACTTCTATTTGTTCCGAAGGGAGTTCGGAAATAATTCAACGAAAAATATCCTTTCATGCATTTAACTGACATCAAATACACGATCTTCTAAATAACACGAATTACGTGTCTTCTGACATGTCCGTATTTTCGTTGTTTTTTTCAACCCGCGATATGTTTTTTCCACTATTCTTGTTTTTTCTTTCATTTGAATATACTTTCCTCTGGTGATTACAGTTACAAATAGCGCTCTACCGGTACATCGTGCAATATATGGATATCTTTTTAAAGATGACATCTTGTTGGCGATTTCGCGCGAAAAATTAACTTTATTTTCATAACCGATGACATTAAATGCTCGAAAAAGGCTAAGCATTATCGCATAGCAAGTATAAACTGGTATCAGATACACATGTTGGTGATATTTTTCTTTTTAAAAACTATATGAAATTCTCCATAGATTGTGATTGTAAAATTCTTCAACTAACTATACATGCAGTGTCAAAGAAAAAGGAGCGTAGAAAAATATTATATGAAAAGAGATTGGCAAATTATCTTTATCATAACCATCCAGTTCAGGTAATGGCGATATGGAAAGTTCAAGGTTGTTATACATGTAGAAATAAAATATATGTTTATGTTGTTTAAATTTGGAAAGTGAAAATGAAGAGCTAGGCCTCTCTCATGTACACGTCTTGATGTTTTTCAATATCTTAATTCAACTTTCTAGCGGGCTTATTACAGGGCAAAGACATTCGTCGAAATTTCTACTAAATGCTATAAAAGTATTCACAAGATTTAGTATAATCAAACATTTGTTTGTCATCAAACAACAAAAAGTTTGGATAAAATGTTCAATGAATAATGGTGGGCATTTTATTTTCGAAACCAAACAAATAACTGTAAATGTAATTTAATGGAGAACATTACCGAATAGCTACATGAAAAGAAAGGATCTGAAGAAAGAAAGGGACAAAAGGCGGCAAGAATACGAACGCTTAAATGGAATTCACATAGGCATTGAGAAAGATGGTGACGAAAATGTAAAGACCTGTGATTTAGATGATAAAAGTCACCAGGTCATGTGTAACAATTCTGATTACATATGGTGCTATTTATTATATACGGAAGTGGATGGTGGATTATTTATTTATTTATTTATTTATTTTCAAATAATCAAACACTGTATCTCTCAACCAAGCATTTTATCCATACCTGTAGAGGCCAGGGTTTGCTCTGGTTCCTATCGTAGACATGTCCGTGAAAAAGTTCAATGTCGTGTGTAAGATGCAGGTGAAACGGGCTGACAATATCTAAATGTGCAGGAGTATCTGTTAATTATATCAACTGTATATTGTACAGGTCATCAGCTGTATCATGCACTGAGTGATAAGAAATGTTTCCAGCAGTTTTTACTAACATGGAATGGAACTAACATTAAATACGATAGACTGGTATATGTACCTACACCGAAGCTACACTAATGAACCATGCCCAAAATCTGAAGTTGCTACCTTTTCTCTCTCTCTCTCTCTACATGTATCAACATAGGGGCATATTTCTTAAACTTAATGAGCATGTTCCCCATTATTCCGAAGGGCTCTGATTATCCCGCCGCGATTTTATACTTTGCTTAGGCACGAGGAGCTAAAATTAGATTATCGGATAGATAGTCAAAATCCTCAAGTTGTGTCCATTCAATTTTGTAACATGTGACAGAAATATCATATGGGCGTGTTCAATGAATTACAGATACTATAATGTGACAAAAAGTGATAAACCGGTCCATCAATTTCTATTTCTTTCCAGATTATGACAGGCAAAATGGCATCGGGTTCAAATGGGATATTTGGAACAGCATAAAGTCATGGCATGCCCTGACTAAATGGAGTTGGCTGATTTTAGGACCTTATCATAACGGATGGCTTGACAAGAAGAAAACAAATATATTCAACAACAACACCAACAAAATTCGTCATCGTACAGCTTCTAGTAATACTTTTAATAAAAGCCACAATCCTGATCCGGTCGATTCCTCTTTTTTCTTTCAATAAATTCCGGTATACGTTTAGGAGAGTAGTATGACCCAGAAAATAAAACCAAAACAAATATGGCGGTCAAACATGGCTACCATACTTGTCAGTGCTCCAACGGGTAGTTTGACTGTTGTTCGTATTTTCCGACTTTCATTTGTTATCAAATCAAGGTGAGCATTTTTTAAATATTTTGATTAATGTTGTTAGTTGTTTAAATTCGGTCGTAATACTTTCAATGGTCCATGACATCCTGCGCAGTAGATGTTCTTAAACCATTAACCACTCTGATCTCTGTACGATAGTGAACATTATGATCGTTCAACTTCAATAGCTTACATATGTAATGTGAATATTTACGATATCACACCGTTTGTGTCGCAGTAACAAAAACAAAATGTCTGCATCCATCATCATGTTAGGGAAAAACTAAGAATTTGCGTTTAAGAAATCATGTGTACCGGGAACACTTTGATGGTGAAAATTAATGGCCATCATGTGTTGTAAAACCTATTTCAAATGAAAATGATATCCATTCATATGTGTTTGTTTGTTGTAACAAAATAGATCACACTAGGCGAATTCAGGTTTAAAGTTGGGAACAGAAATGAATCATTTAGGTTGAAAATGCAGAATCCTGGAAAACAGGATAAGGAGAAGGAAATTTAGTAGTTATACACTATTCAGATAAAGCCAGAGGGTGTGGAAAACGTTTTAAATGTGTTTACTGTTCAATATCGAGCTGAAAAAAGGAAAATTATCATAGTTTCCTTCTTTGCTTTACCAAAACTTTATAAGGATATTTGTAGTGTAGGACTGTCATTAGATGGTGGACTAATCAATTTGCTCGCCGTCCATGGTCTGTAAACAATACTAGTTATTACTATTCTTCATGTATAGGTTTTCATTGGTCCATAGGTATGCATGATTGATTTTTGGACAACAAGAACAGAATTGCTGCGAGGATGTAATCCATTTTTGTATTTATTGGAAATAACTGGATAGGTCTTTTTCAAATTTCATATGTAAGTTTGTAATTGTACCCTTTTGATTTCGTGATCAATCAGAAGAGCATGACTGACTGACAGCAATCATAGATATTGACAACGAAAGATTGTTATTACTATTTTCTATAGCAGTACTGGATAGATCTTTTTTAAATTTCTTATGGTGGTACCTCTTGGTCTCTAGTTATGCCCATTTGGTTTTGAGATTGATTTGAAAAAGGAATGGTATTCTGAACAATTATAATTTCAGTTGATTGTTTGAGGTGTCTGCTTGGGAGTTTTGGTCAGAATAAGTGATATCATCAATGTTGATCTTCAGTGGGGTATGTCTCATTGATGTACCAAAATTTTATGATTTTTGTTCTTTGAGAGAATCCTTTTACTTGGTGTTGTTTTGTCTGACATATGGACTATGGAATAAATATTGGACCAATAACTATAGCACCTGATCATTTTCTGGAATTCATATTTTCTAGATCTTTTTTTTTTCAGTTATAATTTGTGCTGTAGTGTTAAATTTTACACTTCAGAGTTTCCTGAATAGTTTGTCTTCATTCCTCTATAGAGCTAGATCTTTCTGTTGTTTCTGGTCATCCCAAGGAGGATGATCCATTGTACTGGATTTATGCTATCCACCTTGTGTTTCATAAAGGTCACTTAAAAAACACTTTTTAATGTTTAAAATTGTCCTGCATCTATGGCCTGTTGTCCATCATCTGTCCATCGTCAACCATTAAATAATTCTTGCTCAAACTTGTTTTGAGAATAAGTGGATGGATCTTTCTTAATTTCATATATATGTGTGTTAGTTCACCTTGATCCTTAGTTGTGTCCTTTTAGTTAATACTTGAGCAATGTGGGAGGTGGGAGATATAGATATGTTTTTTTACGAGTTTATAGTCTCTGTATTAAATTTTATGCTGCTGATAAGTATACACTATCAAATGGGTGTTATTCTGGTGATATGATAATCATGTCTGGTTGTAATTAGATTAGACACAGTAACAATGTCACTTATTTCCTACTGTTGGTTTATGTACAATGCCTTGATATTATCACTGTAGTATTGACCTGTTTTGCCAGTAAATTCTAAAATACTTACAATAGTGTTTTCCTGCAAGCTTCCTGCTGTCCAACATAGCTATCTATATATAAATACACACCTATACAGAGGTTACATTCATTGGAATTCTCATATGATTTTCTATTGGTAGCTCTACTTAATGTAGGACCATAATCAACACTTATCTGTGACTTGGACTAATTACATCACATGTATATACCAGACATGATATTGATGTGCATGGAGTTTTTTTAGTCACATGTTCATATGTGATTATCATAAGCATGTGGTATATAATTTTTTTCTTATATATATATATATATATATATGAATACTGTCTATAATTAACGGGTTACCAGAATGATTGTTTGGTATATGATATGAATAGGACCATAAATTTAGTTATGTGAATTTTACCTCAAATTCAGACATTTGGTTTATAATTTATAAAAGGTATCAGTTAAATCATTTCTTCAAGAAAGTTATTAATTATGTGTATATCCATAAGATCTTGCACGTATGGTTGTCTTTGCTGGGCCTTCCCCAGTTTCAACCTGGGCCTGTACTCTAAATACCTTAACATTTATCTACAGTTTTCTATATGGATGTACGGATACTAATTATACTCAGTCTGTATTCTTACTGTATTGACCAGTAACTAATCATGCCCCATCCTCTGTGTCCACACACATACATGACTGTCATTGCAGCATGCTCTCCAATTACAGCCATGGATTTTATTAACTACAGCACATTCACTGGTTCTGCTATTGCCAAATGGATATGTATATGTATCCGGCGAGATTGTTATACTGTAGGTTGTTTTTGCTGCGTCATCCCCAATTACAATCTGGACCTGTAGACTTACAGTTGGTGTTAACTACAGCTTCCAGTATGGATTAATTCAACTAGCAGAATTTCAACTAACTGCTAGAAGCAGTCATTCAGTGAAGCCCCATAGAATGATATGATTTATAAGTGCGGAAAAAAATATTTGGCAGAATGAAAAAAAAAATGAAATGTATTGTCTGGACATTGGTCCAGACCATCAGACATTTTGGTATGGCAATTTTTTGGAGGTGTATCACATGCACTATTGACTTGCATGACCTTGCACCTGATAATATTGGTTGCTGTAACATGTCCTGCTTCGAGGAAGAATACAAATTAGTTATTTTGTATATAGAGGTATAAGGGAGGGCTTTGCATATGAAAAGTTATCCCTGGGATGACAATTCTAGTTCATATTTGTTTTGTTGCAGTGATGCTACATAGTGTACTAATTAAGAAGATGGAAACATAATTGCTGTTACCATGGATACCACACCACCCTCCAGCAAATACAGTGCTTCCGAGTTTTCTGAGTGGCAGTGTTTACCTGATAACATCTTGCTTCATATCTTTTCCTATCTTCCAGCCTCATCAGTTCTGAAGGCATCTATCACATGCAGGTATATATAATGTAAAGGGTAAAGGTTGATGTTTTTAGCAACCATCACAGTACATCTGTAATGTTATCATATCAGTTGGGACTTGATTATATAATGAAACTGCATTAAAGTACACTCATGTCACATGTTGTAAATGTTCAGGACAATTTTTTTAAGTTGATTAATAATGTTGAATACATGAAAGTAAAAGGCATTGAAGAACAGGACATATACAGGATATCTGTATACATTGTACTCTGAATGAATTGCTTTTCACATTTCAGTCCAAAATACTATTGATTTCAAGTTGTAGATGTATTTATCTACAAATAAGTCTGTGCCCAGAAATAAGCCTCCTTCTTCATTTCTTGCAGCATCACTAATTTTTAAAGAGTACCGGTATGTAAAAGTTGTTCACAAACAAGTTTCCCAAACTTTAATAGTAAACTTTTTACATTAGGTGAGAGAGCTTTTTTAGGATAATTACAGTCCATACTTTATATAGGTCTTGATAGAGGGTTATTGTACAGAACTGAAAAATTTTCATCTGAATTTGGTTTGAGGGGTATATTGTAATCACCCTGTCTGGATGTCAATCTGAATGTCTATCTGTTTTTAAGAGATCCTTTTCCGACAACTTTTCCGTAGGAATGTCTAGGACCAAAGATAGATGTGCTAGTGACTTTTTGTTTTTGCTCTAAAATTTTCGTTGCCATGTCCATGGTAACTTGGTCACTCTAAACTTGTTTTCCTATATGTAGGACAATAGGACAATAATTCAATCTGAATCAAATGTTGTAACTGCAGTATACAAAGTCTATAATTTGACATATCAGGTGTATCAACTGTTACTATGATGACACTATGACAACATAATGAATCTAATTAGTTGAAATTAGGAATTTTTTCACTTAAGCTTAGTCAAAGAAGACCTTGTAATGTCCCTTATTTTCAATCGGGCAATGATTAATATCAATTCATTTCAGCAAATATTAAAAAAAATCACAGGTAAATCACAGGTAAGTGAGGAAAAGTACTATCAATTCATTCCTTGAGGATCATGCATAAAACCTGGAAGCATTATATGAACATGATCTCAGCCCTACAGGCCACCTTTTTTCTTCCTCAAAGACTCCCAAACAATATATTGCACGCTTTGACTGAGGGTCTATGTCGAACCAAGATGGCAACTCAGGTTGTAAAGTAAACAAATTCTGCTTCTGGTTCAAGGTCATATTTCTTATTGCATGAAATGTGTCATGTTGAAGGGCCTTACACCTTAAGTGGCCTTTTCATCTATGGACACAGTCTTTTTATTCATGTGATGTAAGACATCAGCTGTTTAGAATCACAGAAAGTTACTCTGCTAGAAAATTGACTTTAATTGGATATTCTGATAATTCCATGCTTTGTCACCAACTTCTATCGTGCATTTTAGCTAAAGTAGTAATAGCTGCTGAATCTTGTTTTTTTCAGGTGTTGGTTGAGAGTAAGCTATGATGAATACCTGTGGAGATCTATTTTTTACCGTCACTGGCAGATTGATAGATCTGTTCCTATCGCACCTGGTAGATCTTCCTGGTTAAAAGAGTACAAACGTTTATACTATCACACACCCGTCATTGAGAGTGAGGTCATTCGACAGCACAGTGATCAGGTTCTCCATGTCAGCTTCTCGCACAATGGCAAGATGTTTGCCACATGTTCAAAGGATGGTTACATACGGGTAGGAGTACAATAAAGTACATTTTCATAATGTATGAAATGAAAAACATCAGACATAACCCCCCACCCCCCCTCATCACAATCATTGTGTTTGCCTGTGTTCCTGTTCCCAGTTTCATTCTAAAGACTGAAGCTCCTTGAGAGCAGAAATTGTTTTGTATTATTATGACCTTCGACTTTGTGTCATAATTATGACTTTGTAGTGTTATTATGAGGTATGACTTTGTTTTATGGTTATGACCTTGAACTTAGCATAATGATCATGATCTTTGACTTTGTATTATAATGACGACCTTCGAGTTTGTATATTCATTATTATGATAATTGGTTTCATATAATAATTATGACTTTTGACTGTAGGTATGGAATGCACTGTACCCTGTTACATTGAAATACAAGGAGGACATGAAGATGCTTACCTGGAAGTACACACAGTTTTCACAATTTAATGAAAGTGATACACTTCTTTTAGTATCTGGGGTCCATTTTGGGGCCAACAGTACATCAGGAGAGATTGCTGTGTTTAGTCTGAAAGGTAATCAGCAGTCACCCTTCAAATTATTTCCTTTATGTTATATTCTATGTTCATTTAACAAGCAACAAAGCAGATTTAAAACATTGAAAATTGAAAAAATAATCATGTTTTAGTGTAATTTTGATTTTAATATTAGAAAAATATAAACTTTATTTATTTTACAACAATTGTGAAACAAGTTATGTCAACTAATTTTATCTTATTGGCCCGGATGTAAGCGCTCGAGGGGTCTTATTGTGGGAGGAAACCGCAGTACTTGGTGAAAACCCACGTGTAGAATGTACCCCAAAAATATGCTGTAGCTGTATGTGTGTGTGAAGGGCCATTCCAATTCACAGCATCTAATATTAAAAAAACAAATTTTAGTCCTTCACAGAGAATCAGGATGTTGTGTGTGTGTGTTTGTGTGTGGAGGGTGGGTGGGGGGGGGAGGCTAGCTATAGTTTTGGGTGTGTGTTGTGTATCATAAGTAGGTCACTCTGACCTACATTTTGACATAGCTTTCGTCAGAGCAAAAGTTAGTCTGGGCTCTACCTCTTCACTACTTGTCACTTGAACTTCATACTTAGGACTTGGGATCACTTAAATGAGGTGGTTTGTCAAGCATCAAAAGTAGGTCAATCTGACCTACATTTTATATGTACCTATAATCTACATCAAATTAAAAATAGTTTGTCTGGGCTCTATCTCCTGCACTACTTCTTAGTTCATTTACACTGCATTCTTCAGAAGTAAATTCACATTTGATCAGGGGAACTGCAATTTGCCAAATTGTCTCGTTGTGTATAACATGATGATCTGAATGATTATACTTTGCTTGAAACCTTCTGGCTTGATTGGAGATCATCACATTTGTTCAGATGAAGAACCGTAACTTTTAAGCAATGTCACAATGATGAGATGTATTACAGTACGTCTCTATGACCTATAGAATGATTTCCTGATTGCTTCATAGAATACATAGGCTTAATGTTATCAATATTATACATATAAATGTTCATGTGTATGTAAAGTTATTGTATTGTTATAAATCACTACATGGATTAACTAAACTTTACAGGTGAGTTTGAGCTGCAAGCCCGTGTGATAAACAAGCCATATGATGTATTTGGGACGTGGTATAATGACCACTACTTGTTGTCTGGGAACCTTCACTGGACTGGACAGTTACAGTCATGTTCAACACTATGGCTAAACAAGGCCTCACAGGAAACGGAATCGGAACATGAGTCAGTGGTGATGAGGCTCTACCGTTTTTACAATGTCAACGCGAGCTCAATCCGTACTATAATGGTAGCAGATTATGCAGAGGAAACAGACTACAGCTGTGTTGACAGTGTGGTTGACAATCACTTGACCAAGTGTACACAAGGAGCTAACATGCTTGTGGACAGTAATCTACGAAATGATGACATTGTGGAGGATTCTGACTTTGGGGAGACCCAAAATGTACAGGGAGCTTCAGGTGGCACTGCTCGGAATGTCCAGAGTGTACAGGTTTATGAAAACGGTGCATTTCAAAACAGATTTATTCAGCTGGATGAAGATGAAAATAATGATCGGCGTAATGGGACAATTGAATATGGTCAGGACTATCGTCAGGCACAAGACGAGATTCAGTTTGTCCTGGACTCCGAACAGGCGGAATGTAGTTCTGACTCAAAACCAATTTCTATGGTAACAAGCCAATCTGGAAACTCAAGTCTCTTTTGTAATAATGACAAACTTTCGAGAACCAATGCAACATCCAAAAATAGTTCTATGCACAGACACTCTGGTACCATGACAGAAAGCCAACCTGATGGTTTAGATATGTCTAGACTGACCAGTGCTAGGATAACAACCTGTATCAGTGAAAGTCGGATGACAAATACTTTGCCTATAGTAACTAGCTGTATCCAGCATGATCGCCAGAAACGTGTTAAAGATGGTAACAGTGCAGATTGTTATGAGGAGAGTCAGGGCTTAGGGGATATGTTGTCAGATGAAGAGGATGAAGAGGAGTATTGTGAGGACTTTTGTCACTCCGGAATGTATGTGGATGGGTCAGTGTATGGCTCTCCCTTACAGACAAAGTACTTAGCCACAAGGGAAGCCACTACTGCCAGAAATTCGCCAAAGTATTGTGTTGTAGCAAACAGTGATATGGATAGGCCAGATCATAATCTGAGTGAAAACAAACTCGCATCTGAGAAAAAGTATACCACCATGAGGGATAAGTATCTTGTGTTTACAATGGGTTCAGAGACCTACACACCACACCAGATTGGTATTAAACGTATCAAGTCACTTGCAAAGGTGGAGGGTTCTGACTCCAAATTGTGTTTACTTCCTAAAACAAATGAGCAGATGTCGGATGACCAACCAAATGATAATGTGGACAAGATCATTGACATGCATGGTCATATCATTGGCATGTGCTTCTCTCCAGATAACAGGTATTTATTCCAGTTGACTTCAAATCACTGCCACAGAAATACTTTCCCTTTCATAATGGTAACTAAAAGATATAATCACCGAAGACTAATAAGAATCTTTCATCTCTTCAGGATGAGATTGGGGGATCTCAACTCATGGAGGAAGGTTAAGTAAGCCTTGTGTTTGACTGCTTAATAATCTTCTTCTGAGCGTTGAGATCCCTTTTCTGACCCTTAAAAAGGGTGAAGCAATTGTATTGTGTGTAAACTAACAGATGTGAATGGTGTATGAATAGTGACAAGACTCGCACCTCAGACGCTTCAGGCTTTGTGATCTATCTTACACAAAATATAACTCCAGTGTACATGCCAATATAATGTCAAATAAAAGTATACTTTTGATATTTTAGACATATGTTGAATAGTAAGTTTTGGATGGAGATAAGTTTCAATCTTTATGATAACACAGGATTTTCATTTTTGAGGATAACACAAGATTTCATTAGCAGATGATATTAGGTATATATGTGTGATCTCATAAAAGTAATTCCACCTCCGGATTATATCGGTGATGTCACCTAAGCTGTTTCCAGAAAGTGCATGGGGCATGTGTAGTCTTATCATCCAGAGGGTGGGACAAGGAAATCTCACATCAGGAAAAATTGTGAATTTACCTATCCAGGAAAAGATAATTGTTATGAAAAAAGAGATAAGATTGCAACTTCATTTGCAGCCTTGAAAAACTTGATAGTCTCTCCTGCTTTGTCTTTATCACTTCTCTGAATATATACAGGAAGTTTCACAGTTTCCTGTTGAATACCTGGTTTGTAAGCATGCATTGATTGACTGTCTTTTCATGTCTGTAGCATATATTTACCCACAGTTAAATAAGAATGATGAATCTTGATGTTTATGTTGGTCTCATACTAATCAATGTGCACTGGTAAAAAATTAGGGCCCACATCCTCTCAGGTACAGAGTTACTGCCCTTTGTTTAATATTTCCTTACATTTAAACAAGGATAATGAATCCATGTATACATTAGTCATACAAACACAATGTGTAGTCTATCAAATTCAGAGTCTGCAAACCCTTTGTTAAAAAATTATTGCCCTTTGTTAAAGTTTTGAGTCTATGTATTTAAATTGATTACATTTAAATTAGGATGATAAAACATGATGTACATGACGTACTAAGATGGTGTGCAGTGTACAAATGTCAGGGCTCACAACCCCTTAATTACAGAGTTATTGCCCTTTGTTAAAAATGTTTTTGTATGAAGCATGACTTAAGCTTGGTTACTATTAACACTAGGATCATGAAACTTGGTGTGGTGTATACATTGGTCATATTAAGAGTATGTCCATTGTACCAAATTCAAGGACTGAAACCGCTTAATACAGATTTATTTCCTCTTGTTAATTTTTTATGTCTGGGTTGTAAATTTGCTTTCATATAGACTATGTGTAAATGGCGAAAAATGAGACACTGACTGATCAACTTTAAGTAACATGTAACAAACATATGGAAGCCTAGTTTCATTGTACCTAATACTTTCATTAGCCAGTATTCATTATATAATAGGGTGTACATTTACTTGGTGTGCAGTAGATATCTGCCCAACTCACCAAGGAAAACAGCTATTCTTGTATTGGAAGACATGCCTAGAAGAGGCTTCAAAACTTAAGATGTACTTTTTCTATACAATTCACCTCTTCATACCCTCAGATCTCAAAAATATAACAAAGAATTGGTACAATCATTCTATCAGACAAGAAAAGTCCTTGATCATAAGAGCATATTCATGGGCTCTGCTACCTGTTTTGACAGATCATCACAGGGGTTGCGTCATGACAGCCTTGAAGTGAAAAGATATAGTTTCTTCTTTTTCAAAATTTTGATGACACCCCATCAAAATACAACCAACTTGTTTTTTCTAATATTTACCTTTAAGCAATCACAGAGCATTTGGACACCGTTGATATCTTTCTGCTGTCTTATTACAATATCCCGAACACCTCACCTGTGTACAATTAAGATGAGGTATATCACACTCTCTTATTTACATATATTGCATCATGTTTCTCATCCATAAGCATTTCTGTTAAGTTTATCAGATACAAGGTTAACAACATCAGACTAACCAAACATACACCCTTCTGACCCTACAGTCAAATCTCTCTCCAATGATAGTAAACTCTCAAACTGTACATATGGTCATAATTGCATGCTTATGCTATTGGAGTCAACGACTCTTGCAAAACAACCTGTTATACCTGTTTTTAAGGAGACAAACATTAATAAGTACTGCTGTATATTGTCATATGCTTTGAAATAGTCTGTGAAAATGAAAAAGTAAAATCTTCTCTTAAATATTTCTGTACTAATGATTTCAGTACAAATATATTGTCACAGGTACTGTATCCTTTTTTTACACACACTGTTCTTCATAAATTCTTTTTATTCTTTCACATCATTTTACCAGATTATTATTTAAGATTTTAGTGAACACTTTTCCCAGTACAGAAAGTAATGAAATCCCTTTATAATTATTAGTCTCAGACATATTCCCCTTCTTATGCAATTGCATACCTTATTACAGCCTTTCCCTCCCATCAGTTGTCAGAAACATGTTGGTTTTATTGATATGATTGTGCAGTGTGTGCAGGTAGGGCATCAGCATCCTGTTGGCACACTTTAACTGCTCATTAAGAATCCCTTCTGCATCTGGTGCTTTGCTATTTTGAAGTTCCTTTGTTTAATGATGTTATTAATTTCTTCTAATGACCATCTTGATTTCTTCAAGACTTACTTAATGTCCAATATTTCAATGAACACAGGTTCTCTATGACCAAACTCATACTTCTTCTTTAAAAGTAGTATATACACTAAAATTTGTGTTATTTATTAGCTTTTTATAAGCCCATGGAAAGATGGGGCGCAATTGTTATGAGTGGGAGCGTGACACACGAGGTGTCTGCTCAATAACTTGAGTATCATAGTTCTGACAGATCAGCTTCAAATTTCATAGTAAGGTTTATTATTATGATAGCTGAAGCAAGTTCGATGGCCGCAATATTTGGACAGTGATTCTGTTTTCCATCCATTTCTTATCTATCATTTAAACTTATTGTATTCCCTCTAAACATGTTGACTCATTATTACCATTTCCATATAATTCTTTGGTGCCCAGTAGTACACTTGTTGAAATATTCACACCATTTTCACCAGATATGTTATAGTTAATAGAATTTCTATTAAATGCTTTCATATTTCTCCATAAGTCACAGATTCACTCATCATGCACCTAAATTTGTAAACTATGAATTCTCTTTTTCTCATGCTCAGTTTTCTGTTTGCAGATTTTTTAAAAACTTATTTCTACATTTTCTGTACAGCACTTAATCTTAATATAGGTTTTATACTTGAAACTTGCCAAGCAGCTAATAAGCTGATATTTCTCAGCATTTGTCATCCTACCAGGGTGATTGCTTTAGTGTCCTGTCTTCCATCAAGAGACATATTAATATGCATTCCACATTCTTCTTCAACATTTGAAATTATCTTGGCTAATGTCTGGACAGTCTCATCCACCTCATCTTGCAATTGCCTAGCTACATATAACAAAAAACTGAAGTTCCCATCGTGATCATTGCCTGCCCTGCCATTCAACTTATGAATACCAATTCTTTTATTAATGTATCCTCAGATGCTTGAGTACATGAAGAGTTAAAGCAATCAGTGAAATATTACTCTCCTCATTCTATTGTAATCATTGTCGGTAAAACTCTACTAATAACTAATTGAACTTTCATTCTAAAGATTCTACCCAATTCCTGTGAGTTTCTTTACTGAGTAAGAGTTGCTGGAGGAATATACTTCAAACTAAATATTGTGTCCTTGTTCAGTAGCTCCACAGATTTCCTCATAACAAAAAATATACCATTCTGAGTATGACAAAGAACTCTTTCAAATTAGAAGGATATTTTTGTCCCCTGATATAAATATTCATATACCTCCAGAATTTCTACCTTGATCACTGTGGCACATTTTCAGATTCTTCCTTTGTTCTACAAAAAGTTTTGCCGCACTAATAACATCACACTGTTTCAAACAATCAGAAAAGGAACTAGTTACAAGGTTCATCAGACCATTCACATTCAATGATATCAGTTAATATTACTGCATGTACTTGGATCTTGGTCATGTCTCTGTCTTGAAAATTTCTCCAACCAACACGAAAGCACTTTTTTTCCCCTCTGTCTTTCTCAACGCTATGATAGCTATAGAGAATGTACAGCCTTTGATCACAATGTGATTGATCTGGTGTGTGCTTTGTCCAACCCATGCCATAGACCTTGTCATCTCTAGATAATAGTACAGTTTTTTTTTTATTTTTCTGATAGTTAACAGAAGTCTTCTTTCACCTTTACTTTCATTTTATCATTGCCTCCCTCCTTTTTTTTGTGAAATGCATTCAGTACATCTTGCTTGTGTTTATGTCTTCTGAATTCTATCATTGCCATTCTCTCTTTGCCCATAGATTTTCTTCCTAGCCTCAAGACCCTTTCTCCAGATGTGGGCTATGTCCCCAACTCACTGTGAGAATACCATTGTCTAACAAAGTTAGTCCCTAACCACTGTAATTTATTACTCCTGAACCATGAGATATTAGGCCTGCAAAATTAAACAACTATACAGTTATCACTTTGTTCCAATTTATGGACTGGCCGTACCAGGTATTGGACCAAATGATTAGTGTATGTTGAAAAGACTCTTTTATGATTAACATGCAGAAGCTGTTTGTGTCATGCGTAATCTCATAGCTTCAAGTATGGCTGAAACTTGCATGTATATGTGTGTATGACTTTTGCTTAGAAAGAGTTGAATTTTAATTCAATATTTGTATATATAAGGTAACAAGGAAATTTCTTTGTTGTCAGATATCTCTATGTAAACAATCGACCATGGCCAAAGAATTATTGTATAGAGAATGCTCTGTACCCACCACCAATAGCCCAGGAGATAGATATCCATGTCATTGATCTACTTAAGATGAAGGAAGTTGGAACCATGCACAGATCTCACAAAGCCTATACACCAAATGATGAATGCTTCTTCATCTTCCTAGATGTTTGTAAAGACTATGTTGCAAGGTAGGAGGAATAAGACTTTGTGCCTTTGATACATATGACTTTCACAGTAAAACAACATTCATCTGGAATGTCTGTTGACATCAGTTGTTGTCTATTGACGTCTGTTGTTATCTATAAATGTTTGTTGATGTGTATTGATGTCTGTCGTTATCAATTGACGTCTGTTGTTATCTATAAATGTCTGTTGATGTGTATTGATTTCTGTTGATGTGTATTGATGTCTGTTGATATGTATTGACATCTGTTGATGTGTATTGATGTCTGTTGATGTGTATTGATGTCTGTCATTATCTATTGATGTCTGTTGTTATCTATAAATGTTTGTTGATGTGTATTGATGTCTGTCGTTATCAATTGACGTCTGTTGTTATCTATAAATGTCTGTTGATGTGTATTGATTTCTGTTGATGTGTATTGATGTCTGTTGATATGTATTGACATCTGTTGATGTGTATTGATGTCTGTTGATGTGTATTGATGTCTGTCATTATCTATTGATGTCTGTTGTTATCTATAAATGTTTGTTGATGTGTATTGTTGTCTGTCGTTATCTATTGACGTCTGTTGTTATCTATAAATGTCTGTTGATGTGTATTGATTTCTGTTGATGTGTATTGATGTCTGTTGATGTGTATTGATGTCTGTTGATATGTGTTGATGTTTGTTAATGTGTATTGATGTCTGTTGATATGTATTGATGTTTGTTGATGTGTATTGATGTCTGTTGATATGTATTGATGTTTGTTGATGTGTATTGATGTCTGTTGATGTTTATTGACATCTGTTGATGTGTATTGACGTCTGTTGTTATCTATTGATGTCTGTTGATGTATTGATGTCTATTGATTCCATATGTGTTGATGATCTGATGACAAAGTCTCAGGTGACCTTTTTGGTCACCTTTTGTCCAACCTCCTGTGTAGTGCATCTTGTGTTGTGAGTTGTGTGTTGTGTGTTGTGTATCCTGTGTCGTCCATCATAAACAATTGATATTTTTTTTTACTTCTTCTCAATACTAGAAGGCCCAGAGGTCTGATATGGGATGAAGGGCTACCAAGTTTTTTTCTAATGAATGACCTTGAACCACTTTCAAGGTCACAGGGGACAAATAAACCTAAAATCATAAAGTTTTTTCTCAATAACCAAAAGGCCCAGAGGTATTATATTGGACCTGTAGCAAAATGGGATGAAGGGATACCAAGTTTGTTCAGATGTTGGAATATCAAGACAGGTTGGATTTTGTTGTCAAGTAGGTTCAATGTTTTGAAAACTGCTTGGCCCCTTAGAGTAGGATTTGTTCAAACTTCTGCATTGTAAATTCTCACTTGCTACAAGCAATAGTCTGCAGGCTTTAATCTGTATGCTAGATATGGGATAAAGCAGTTTTGTTAAAGTTTGTGCTTGTCATTTGTTAGAAACAAAAATTCAACTCCGGTGAACTTGCATGAAAATGAATTGTTCATATGTATACTTTTTCACCCATGTTAATTCAAAATTTCCATAAACCTTTATCTATGTTCCTATCATCAAGTTAGTTTTTAAATTATTTGTGTTCATCTCCTTGTATAATCATGTTTTGTATATAATTTTCAGTGGAGCAGAGGACAGACATGGTTATATATGGGATCGCCACTATGGTGTTTGCCTGGCACGCTTTCCTCACACGGATGTTGTAAACTCAGTGGCCTTTAATCCACGTGACACAGAGACACTCATCACAGTCAGCGATGATTGTTCAATCAAAGTGTGGAGGTCAAGGTCACGTGAACACCAGGTCAAGGTGGACAATTTACCAAGTCTGTGCACACAGTCCTAGCTCTAACTTGTGTACAAGTGTATCATTATACCCTTCATTAATGTAAAGGGGTATTTAGTTATCACTGTCTATACATCCATGAGTGCATGCATCCGTCGGTTATAATCTTGTGTACAAGATGTCTCATGAGTCTCATGGATAAATTTACTTCCTAATTACACTTTAGCATCTCTTCACCATGGTCTATACTAGGAAAGATTTTGGTCATCAGTCATGGTTTAAGTTCAAAGGTTGCTGTTCAACACTTTTGAAATAAAAAGGCTTTGATGAAATACCTGTTGAAGCCCTTAATAGTTTAATCCTCTGATAGATTTAGATATGAAAAGAAAGTTTGAGGGAGTGGGGTCTGAAGCATTCTTGGGTTATGAGACCTAATAGAGAAATAGACACAAGTATTTAAAATAATTTTCCTTTAGTTTAAGTTAATCTATTTGAGTAAAATAAGCCAGGTGAGTGAGACAAGCCCAACAGGCCTCTTGGTTTTGTTCTTATACAATGCTGGTATAAAGAGGAGGGATTGAAAGTTTACCCTATTTAATTTATTCCTGTCCGAGTACTGTTTGTATGATTAATGCTGTTGATCATATGACATTTTTATACATTATTTTAACTTTACTGAAATCAGTTTATTTACAGGTCTCCACTTTGCACAGATCAGTCTTGTTAAAAAATGTATGAAGATTACATGTGTTGTGTTCGTACAGAAGTCATGGGACTCTGTAAAAAACGTATCAAATTCAGCCTAAATTATTCCCATATGCAAACAGAGAAGGTGACTTGTATCTAACACAAGCCTTATATAAGCTTTCTTGATTTGTAATCAATGAAAGAAGGAAGAACAAAATTCTAAATGCTTTCTGTATATTTGTGTAAACCAGTCAGATTTTCAAGTTTGCCTTAAGTTGACCAGGTTTTTTCCTCCGTTTTGCTATGTACATGTTTTTCATTTACAAATGTCTTGGTAGAGTTGTCCACGGTTCTTCAAATTCAACTTTGTTCATAAAACTGAAAATTTTGTTACAGCAAATTTTGAAAAGATTCATTAAGTAAATGAAGTGTATGTGCCATTTGCCTGTAATAATAATAATAATCGTCTTTATTTATTCTTGATTACATATTGAGCATAGAGCTCATCTTTCGTATGGTCAAGACATATTAAAATGTACAATTTTTACAACCTTAAGAAACATATGTATAAAAAACAGGACATACAGATGAAAAGATATGAAATCAGTTTAAGTAAAACTGCCTTGCACACCTCTAAGCAGTTTTACTTGAACTGATTTCATATCTTTTCACCTGTATGTCCTGTTTTTTAAACATATGTTTCTTAAGGTTGTAAATATTGTAAAATATTATAAAAGGCAAAACTGTCGAAATTTTTTATTGAAAATCAAGTTCATATTACAATCAATAATATTATAAAGTAACCAGAAAGAAATTGTAATCTAACTTATAGTAATTAACATCCATAACTGTTTTCACTAATTTTTTAATGTAGAGACAACAAAATGGATATGGCTGTTCTTCATGTATTTAAAGGATTACAAAATGTTAAATTATTTATTTTAGTTTTAATCAGGAAATAATCTGCAGAGCTTTGCAGGCAAACACTTGTACACAATACATTTGTCTGCAAGGCTCTGTCTTATCCCAAGACTATAAATACTAAGCCAGAGATAGAAAAAAACTAAAATCCATTTATTCTGACATTTGAAATGTACAAGTTTCTCAGATTAATGATATAAGTGTTTGTATAATTCAGTTTTGTCATTTTTAGATAATAGTTAGAAAAATGTTTTATTGGAGTTACTTATCAGATCCAATGAACTGTTAAATAAATTGTACATTAGATACTATATAACATTCTTTGGCATCCAAGTGTGACATTTTATTGTGATTGTGTTGCAGATTTATATCGTTTTTCCAACAACTTTATGTGTAACAAAACCAACTATCCCAAACCTATATGTATAGTTAAATACAAAAATTCTTCCTGATATGTATGAATAAGAAACTTAATTTCTCCCCAACCTTTTGTACATGTCCAGGTTTATGAAACATATTTCTTCCACACATCTTCATGTATACTTGTCTGATATTTCTCCTGCCTCCGTTTATGTGACATACATAATGCCTACTGTGGGATAAATATGCCATATATATTACACCCATTGATTCCCAGTTGTGGACCTAGCCAGATACCTGTATAAGGAAAACTGAAATTTGTGAATTCATCACAAATATTACAAGTGCTCAAAATATTTACAAAGATATCAGCAAACATTTTCACAGGTGACAATTCATGGTCATTTGGCATAGTTTCCTCAGTGTATAGGAATGATTACAATGAATGAAACTTACCATGAAACTTTTGAAGTACTCTTTAATGTTCTGGTGTACATTTCGTGCCATATATTTTTCTTAACCTGTACCTTGCCAAAATATTGACTTTGTTTACAAATTTTGCAGTCATAGAGTTCAATCAAAGCATCCATTCAGACTCAAATTTTACGTTATTTGATAGGATTTCATAGTGTCCCCATCTTCCATACGCAGATATGATAGGTGCTGTATTGTCCTATCCTGGACAGGTGTATCCACCTTTTTCCTGGTGTAAACTTTCCTTGTCATAACACATAGTGAAAAGGGGGATTCCCCAGTCAGGATAATAGTATGACATCACAGCAATAATTCTATATTACACATATAAAAGCCCAGAAGGGTAAGAAAAAACCAATCATACACTCCTGAAGGTGTGATAGGTGGTTCTCAAACCTCAGGGCTGGCAATCATTTGACCAGCCTCATGTGTACCTACTAAAGAATCTTTCTCCTTGGGTTGAGATCACCTCATCTCATTCCAAAGAGGGTGTAAGATTTTGTCAGTCACATGTGAAACACATTGCAGGTTACATTTTCTTTGAGCTATGATAAGAGAGTCCTTTCTTTTCCAGGTCTGAGATACTTTTGTTTTATCCTTATGGTGAAATGTCCCTGTTATATCAAACATTGGTGATGGTGAAAGATTCTTTTCGTCTCATCCTGAAGTATCTTTTTCTATGTTACACAGTGTTGATGGTGACATTTCCATTAGTCTCCAGTATCATCGTCTATACAGAGATGGTGGCCAACATATGCAACTTTCTGCACAATGGCACGACTTTGAACCAACCTTAAGTAGCCTTTGTTATTCTGACAACATATTTATTCATTTAACAGGTTTTACATCCATTAATGTCAGTTAGAGCCCCTCAGGTGCTTAACAAAGGATTTATCAGTGATATTTTTATAATATCTTACTCTCTAAGAGTTTTGCACTAGTTTTTTTAGTGAGCGGTATACTACAACACATGTCTTGATTACATACTCTTTGTTCAAGAACATGAATTTGTTTTAAGTATGTGTACCTTCAATTTGATATTGCATTAGAATTGTCATGCTTCACCAAAACTTATGATAAGATGTGGGAGAAAAATGTTTCCATAATCAGGCAGGTATGAAAGATAGAAGAAGAAAAATGTTTCCATCATTATGGGGTTTGGGATATAGATAATTTACCATTGAATGCAAAATCTGAGTTATCAGAACATGTGAAAGTCACACGTTTGACCCATTGAAAAATCCTTGAGTGAAATATCTACATATTTTTTGCATAATAAAACATATTTTGGAATATCCGAATATTATTTTCCACTACTTTCTTACATTACTTCATTTTTTTTAAACATTTAGGTTATTTGTTACATTACCATGAAAATGACATGAGACTTTTGTGACAAATCACATGAAATATAAACCTGATTTTTTAATCAATCTTCTATTCGCTAAGACATAAGGAAATAAGTTAGGCAATCTTCACATTATTCCAGACTTAATATGTTATGAAAGATACAGATATATTAGATGACAGATTCACTGATGGATTTAGCAATACTATAATTCCAATGTAAATTTACAGGTATGATTAACAATGTAAATATCATCAGGCACGATCATTTTGTTTGAGAACAAATGTGAATACAGAGTAAATTGAATATATATAAAGCATTAGTCAGCAAAATATACTGTCCTACTTAACAAATGTGACATTGCAGTTTTCACACAATTTGTAATGCATTCCTCTATGGTTGATAAATTTTTGCAGGGCTGATGTTTTGCAGTTATCAATGTTTAGGCTGGTTTGCATGTATTACATTTTGCATATACAAACATGAAAAAATATTTTTTTGCATTTTGATTCACTGTGAAAATGTTTGTTGAGTACTGAATTTCACCTTTAATGACAGCAAACATACCAAGTACTTAGTGTATTGGATTTAGAAAGCCATATGACCTTAGATGCCATTCAGAAAAGGTGAGAATGTATGGTAGATGTTTGATACATTTCAAGATTGTATGCAGTTTTCTCTCAGCCTAATTAAGAGAGAGCTTATTTTGTAATTGCTTTTGCAGGGAGTCTGTGCTTGTGTCTTTAGCAAAAAGCTTCAGCACACAACGTCTCATAAGTAGTCATCAGTAATGTTCCAAAGGTCAAAGGTATGGACCAATTGAATCAAAGAGATGGTGCACAAGATATCTCATGAACCCCACAATTAAAATGTAATTGATGTATAAAGAGAATTGTAAGAGATTTATCAAACAGGTCTTTTGACAGAGCCTTTGTCAAGGTAAATTAATTAGAAATGGGATAAGTTTAATACATTTTGTATTGTGATGTCATGATCTTCAGTCAGGCAAGCCATATAACATGTGTTGACCTAACAAGAAATTAAGATATGTATCTGAAAACCGTATTTGTATTTCTGTGGTCATAAGTCAACAATCACAGGGAACTCTTTTGTAATTACTCTATCTCATGAACTGCTCAAATGTTTTGTTCCATATCTACCCCCAGATTATTAATTACATGTGTTTTGATGGTCTTTTTTCAACTTTTAATTTAGGGTCAAATGACACACTTATCACTTTTGAAATGGGAAATCTGAGTAAAAAAGATATTTCCTGAAATTCATAACATAATGTTCAAATTATACATCTCATATAATTTGGTGATCTCCAGTAAATGTTTAATGAGCACAAGTTATACTTTGTGACATTAATGGTAAATACTTGTTTAGTGTAGTAATGACAGATCAGGTGCTGGGAGGTGCGTATATCTATGTCAATCATTGCTGAATTTGTTCTGGGCTTAATTAAATGTATTTTTCCTTATTATGAGATTGATATCAGTAAAGGTGTGTTGTTTCCGAAATTGTTGTTAATTTTCATGTCATTTTGAAAATAAACTATGTTGAAAATACATAAATTTTAAATCATTTTTTGCATGATTTTACTACTTTTCTTGTGATTTATGGTTCATCATCATTCCTTAAACAATTCGGGTTATCACTATTTCTTGAGAAGTACTGGATGAATATTTCTGAGATTTCGATTGAAAGTTCCTCTTGGTTATTTTCAATTTTTAGACTGATCATTAAATAAAAATGCAGATGCGCAGCCATCTTGGATTTTGGCAAGTTATGCCCATTCAGTTTTCAGTTAGATTGAAAAATAACAAGTGACTGACAGGCTGTCATCTTGGATTTTAACAATTAAAACATTTGTTATTGCTGTTGCTGAAATACTTGAAGTATTGTTATTATAATTCATTCGCAGGTCCCCCTTGATCCTTATAGTTATACTTTAGATGCAGATTTTTAACCAACCATCTCTTTGTTTTTTTGTCATCTGTCTGTTCATCCTTAAACAATTCTTATTCCAGCTTGAGAGTAGTTGATGAATTATTCAAGATTCCATTTGTAAGTTTACAAGTAGGTTCCCCTTGATATGACTGACAGGTGGCCATTTTAGATTTTGACAATCTCTGTTTCTGGAGAAGCACTAGATAGATCATTTTCAAATTTCAGAAAAAAATTGTGTAGGTTCTCCCTATTCCTTAGATGTTCATTGCTCAATTTCCAAAAAAAAGTCCAACATGTGACGTCTTGACTTCTGACAGTTTTAGTTTAGTGTATTCTGCAGATGTACAGGATGGATCATTCTCAAATTTCATATGAAGGTTTTCCCTTTGTGCCCAGTTATGAAATGTCTTTTTTGATAATGTTCAAGCAAAAAAATGGACAACATGTTCAATTTTAGATTATGGTTTTGGTATTCAGTATCTTTCATCTCTTTTTCCCATAGATGTACTAGACACAACATTCTCAGATTTTATATGTAGGTTCCCATTGGTTCTTTTATAGTTTTACATTGCCCATTTTTGGACTGATAAAAAAAGAAAGGCTAACAGGTGGCCATCTTGGATTTTAACAGTTCTAGTTTGTTATTGTTTCTCATGCAACATATCTATCAATACAATATATTATTAATTGATAAAAAAAAAATGGATTGGAAAAAGGAAGAGATCCAGCTTGTCAAGAACATTGTAGGTTTCTGTTGTTTATAATAAAGCTTAAAGATTATACAACAAAAGGCACATAGAACCCTTTAGGATCTCTTGTTAAAGTTTCAATGTAGGTTTCCTTGTTCATTATAAAGATCAAACAACAGTGGACACTTAAGATTCCTTTAGGATCTTTCGTTACAGTTTCAATGTAGGTTTCCCTTATTAATACCCGGTAATAAAGATCATACAACACTAGGTACCAAGATCCCGTTAGGACCTCGTTAAAGTTTCAATGTAGGTTTCCCTTGTTAATACCTGGTAATAAAGATCAAACAACAGTGGACACTAAGATCCCTTTAGGATCTTTCGTTACAGTTTCAATGTAGGTTTCCCTTGTTAACTGATATTACCATATAATTAATTAACTGGCAAAGATCCCCTTGTCAATGGCATATAGATAGTAGTTATCTTCCATTAAGGTGTCAACTTTTCCATTGATACCCTACTATTCAAGAACGACTGTGTAATTTACACCAATTATCATTTACAGCGATGTTGGGCAAATGGTATTAAAAAGAATATGACAGGATGGTGGCTCCTGACTGAAGTTGCCAAAGTTACTTTGAAACGATCTATTTTGTTACGAGCTCCATTAATTAGGGAAGAATTTACATAATATGTGATGTAACCAGATTCATGATGTCATACTTGGAAACATGCAAAACAAACAGTTAAATTACAAGAATAATCTAGAACATTTAATCATTTGCAAAAATTACAAGACAAACAATATCAGATGACATGGATATAAAGATCAAACATTATGTTGAAACAATACACACACATATTATATACTGATGTGTACATTTACCTCTGATACTATGTTCCAGCTATTTGTCACAATCATATCTTAATCTTCAATAGAAAGATCTTCAATTTCACTTTTTTTCATATTTTTTATGAACATTATTCTACAAAGCATCTGTATATATAATCATGGATTCCATGACACAATACAGTTAAATACTTTCACAATTTACTATTTTTTTCCATTATGAGGTACATGTTTACATATAGCACAAGGCCTGAGAACATAAACATCATGTACATATATAATGTAAAACCTTGAATACTGTGTAAACTCCTGTAAAACAGATCACTCCTATCTAACATAGCCTACTGCTGACTGTTTCAAAATATATTTGTGTTTGCAATATTGAAACAATTGAAGATTCAAAATGTAGACCGAAACAAGTATACAGATCCATCAATGGATTATATCAAGCTTACAAGCCTTTTTTTTTTTTAGTTGAATATCAGTATTGTGATTGTTGCAGAGAAACTTCAGTGTCTACATGGATTGAATACACTATACTGATTAACCTGCCAAGTATAAACAGCAACACTAATAAATTAAGGAAGAAAAATGACTATCAGCAAATACCATATTTACCATTTGAGTACTTAAAACTCAATTGATATTATGGTCATGTCAACATTAACACTAGATATGACGTGATCAACACACTTTCAACATCTCCATGTTGTTCTCACCTTAGTGTTGGCACAGTGATTCCTTTTGATCAAAATTAATGCTGAAAACATTGTGTAGAAATCAACAAAGACTTTTTTCAACAAACAACAGTAAATGTTGGGATGTCATGAAATCATACAAGTAACTAAAAACCACAGTGTCAGGAAACAGAGGTTCTGAAAACACCTACAAGATATGAATTTGAGTTCCTCTGAAACATTCTTTCCAGTGATCACAGACATGCCTCAATATCTTGTAAACAGTTTTCTGAAAACCGTCGTGTCAAAGTCATCACAGTTAAACAGCTGGTTACTTTGTTCAAGAATCATTCACTAGAATTTAATATGGTGGTCAATGTTCTGAACTTCCCCTTTCAAGTGATCCATTCCCTGGAGCTGAAATTTAAAATATTGTTTAAATATTATCAGTTTTAACAATGAAAGATGAATAATAGGTATATTGACAAAAACCTTTAATCTAATGTAAATCAAATATTTTTTGTAAAGCTTGGGATTAAATTTTGTAAACCATCATGATTGATATAAGTCTCTTGTAATAATTATCGTGAAGTCATTTATTTTTCAATGCTTGAACAGCTAAGTGAAAATGAACTTTTAAATCATTCATCTTTATTTTGGAAGAACTTTCTGAATAAAAGTTTTACAGAAGTGTATGCTTTGATAACAGTAAATATTACCAGCTTGGTTATCCCCAGCTCGGTAGCATTTGTCCTTGTGTCCACTACAGCTATTACAGTCGTCTTCATCCTCAGATGACGATTCCCCAAACATCCTAGGTTTTTGATATTGACAGCAACCTTCAATGTAACCAATTCAATGCACACTAGTCAGTATTGATATATTTTCAACAATGTCTCCCCAACATTTTGATTGCTGATACCTAAATTGATATTACATTACCATGAATTTTGCATCACATTATGATATAAAATGAGGAAGGAAGGGCCAGGCCATTTCAGTAGCTGATTTTACAGGTTTATCAGACTCCTACTATACATCTGAGGTTAGACTTTCTTTGTTTGACATCTAGTCTATGAGCCAAAGAAAACTAAGGCTAATCTGTATAAAGTGGACTGAAGGCGTGTTAAAAATCAACCAACACTCACATTTTGACTTTTTCTTATTCATATGTTCATTATCAACTGTCTCTGTGGTCCACTTCACCTTCTTGGAATTATCATTCTTTGGTTTTCTTAACTTCAGCCTTAATGTTGGACTATGAGGATCTGGTGGCTGAAAAAATGATTTGGTAATTAAAAATACCGGCCAAAAGCAAGTATTGCAATTGGTATAATTTGTATTCCATTGGGCATGATTTTTTTTAAGTAAACACAGTCCAAATTAGACATTGTTTTTTTTCAATATCCACATACATGTCGTATTTAGTTACAACCGGCTGAATATAGTAGATAAATAAATGTACAATTATTGGATCAATCAATTTTATGGAATGAGATATTTGTAACTTTATCCGATCTTTCACACAAAAATACCGTTGTACTGCTAAAAACTAAGGTGTCGGATACATCATTTTCTCTTACCCTTTTTAAACTGAACTCTTTCACATAAAAGTATACCGATTATCTATACAAGAAAAGAAACTTTATTTCACATCGAATATTACAAACAGTAAACATAAGCTCTGATGAGCCTTAACTTCGACATAACACAATACGAAACAAAATAACATGCAACATATTATTAGCAACAAGCAGCAGAGGATATGTATCACAGTCAAAAGCAATTGATACACAGATTATAAACAAAAAGAAGTTACCACATTTATCTATACTGTAAACTTGGATTCTATATCTGTATACCTTGTACTTAAGCTCTTGTCTGTGTTTAGTTCACCTAAAATCATAAAACTGTCTCAAAACGCTTCTAACTGCAAACCGGTTATGCTTACCTGTTCATGCTCCAAAATAGTATCACTGGCAGACACAGTTGCTGATTGTGCTGTAGCCATACTTCGTACGCTAATAACACTTCGATTATCACATGTCTTTGACAAAATATTCCAAAATTGATATCAAAATAGTAATCGCAATGTCAATAAATATACCGGAAGTAAACGAAACTGACGTCATAATGATAGGCGCGTTCTATTCAGAATGTTAATTATATTGTAGTCTTGTTCGATACGCAATGTATTAGCTTTAGTTTTGACACGGACTTAAATATACATCAAAGTAAATTATTTTGATATTACCTTTAGATAATCTTTGTCATCAGTTGTTTGAATAATTAAAAACTGACTTTGCTCAAAATCGGCCACTTGCATTATCATACACGTTCAGATATAAGCTTGTTAGGTTCACAAGTAATTGTCAGTTCTTACCTGGTCCAAAGAAAAGATCTTATGCCATGGCGTCCGTCATCTGTTAACTTTTACTAATAATCACTACTAGTCATGAATGCCAGAACAGATTTTGACCGAAATCGGTAAGAAGCATCCTTGAGGAAAGGGGAAGCAAGTTTGCATTAATATTGCTAGTTCCCCCCCCCCCTTACCCTCCCCACCTCAGGGGTGATCCCTATGGGATTGTTCCTTGGATCTTTTTCTTATTTTTGTGAACAAAAACTCCAACTCCGTCATAAGTTATCTTGCAACCCTGCTCACTCTAAAGTAGATTGTGCGATGTTTTCAACAGTGATTAATCTGGAACACACATTGTTGTCATCTTGGTTCGCTGATCATGCCATCGGCGCCAGTTGATTCAGACTTTACAAACTACATGTATTAGAAAAGTGTTATGGAATGACCTGTGCCCCCAGAGTTCAAGAGTACCAATCTGAAAATAAATCGCTAAACCCAATATCTAATGATAAACTGTGTCCGTATATCTTTAAACACCTTTCCAACCAACACATAACAGCAACCAGGTGTTATAAAAATGAACCAGATTTTCTAACCTTCTGAAAAGACTGAATATAGATATAAACTCTGTCTGGATATATTATGTTGAATTGGCATAATAAGGGACCCTAAATAGGGCCTGGGTCACTTTTGTCTTATATGCTTTCGTATAAGATATCACAAAAAATCATGAATAGTTTTAGTTCAATATACACATAACATTACACCATTAAATTCTACACCAGATTAGTTGATAAAAATATCATCAGTCCACGTTAATCGTCAAAGGTTATCTTTTACCACTTTTGCCTTAAACATGTGTACAATATACATGTGTATCAAGAACCCTTTAATGTATTTGGTTAAGAATATCATACTAAGGAGATGACAGTATCAACCCATGTGAGGCCCTGCTAACAGTTGCATGTAGTTTTAACTTGGATAGATAAAGTCTGTGGTTATACACAGTTGTCTCTTGTTAATCATCATGGATGTGTACAAGTTTTTTGCAACAAGTTCTGGTGAAGTATGTAATTGAAATACTATGTTCTGACATCGTTGACAGCCCACAATGCCTACTATTGTATGACGTACACGACAAAGCGACGGTTCTGTTTGTTAACAGACTGTACACATTTCTTCCTGAAAACAAAGCACACTGCTTGGTCACTTTCCCAGTTGAAACCGTTGGAACTGTCCGAAACTAACTTTGCTGAATGTAATTTGTTTACAGAATTTCAGTATAATGCAGGGTCATTGCTTTTACATATGTCCAGAGGCATTATGCTATCAATTATAAGTGAAAATACTGGTATCTTAATTGTAGTGATATGTCTAAGGGTTGAGAAGAAATTCCGAAATTGTGCATTTCGAGCTTTACACTTCTAACATCAGTTACAGGTGTCGAAGGGTCAGGATGACCTATAGCCATCATGTTTCGTCCGTCGCCTTGCGTAAACTTTCCATTCAAATGACTTCTTCTCAAAAACAAAATTTCAGACTGCTAATATTAGGCCTATAGCATGCTTGTTAACATAAATGACCTGTAGCATGATGAGATGAAGTGCTATCAAGTTTGTAAATATGAATGACCTTGATCCACTTTCAAGGTCACAGAGGCCGAATACGTTTAAATGTTTACAGACTTTAACAGACTTCTCAACGACCAAAAGGCCCAGGGTTCTGATATTGGGCCTGTAGCATGACCTGATGAAGGGCTACCTAGGTTATTAATATGAATGAACTTGGCTTGCTTTCAAGTTCACAGAGGTAAAAATCTTGTTAAAATCTTGAAGTAATTTCTTCTCAATAACCGAAAGGTCCATGGTGCTGATATTGGGTGTGTAGTATTCTTTTTCAACAAGCAATATGCCTGGAGTAATGATGTTTGTGTAGTGCATGTATAAAGAATATGATTTCAAGTTTGCATAAAAAAAAAACAACCAATGTCTTCTATGTAAGCTGTAGTGTAGTTGGGCAATTTATTTTAGGCATATTGGACCTCTTTCATAAATAGGTCCTTACAGTCAGATGACCCTTAATGACCCGTTGGCCTCTTGTTTTCTCACGTGCTTATTTTGTAATGAAACAATTCACAAATCCTTGATACCCTAAACAGTATAATGTGATCTGTAATGCAATGGAAAATGAATTATCACTCTAGTTTAAAAGTTTGATGCCACTGAAAAATCACAAAGAAAGGAAAACACACAACAAACAAAATATCTTATTGGATTTAATAATGCTTCAAAAATGCATGTTACATGAGCGGGTGCTTTAAGGTTAACACTTGACCGCAATCTGTAAACCAAAAAAGATTCTGGCTGTCTGACCACTGTTTATTTATCAACTCAAAATATATTAGGAATAAGTTATTGATATACAGGAAACATTCTTCTCACCAATGCCTTATTGTCAATTTATAACAACTTCAGAGTCTCTAAAAGTCTTAAACTCTTAACATATTAAGAATTTCACAATACCCAAATGTTAGGAAAAGACATTGGGCAAAACACATTGAACTTTACTCATACCAAAATGAACAATTTCATCTTGAGATTGCAGAATATACTTCTATACCACTGTAAATCACTATAATATCAATTAATTAGTTTTTTTATCCCCTTATTAGAAAACGTATCATCTAAACTTGTAAGTTACGTTATTTACATCCTCCAAACTTTAACTGTTAGAACTGAAAGATTTCCTATATAAAGATGTCAATGCTTTACCATTTTTTTCATTTTTATATAGCATGTACCAAAAACTGTTCCGATCTCAGACCTATTTTTTCCTAAAATGTAAAAGTATCAAATTCCCATATGCAGGCATTTGAAATTTATGTAAAACAATTTTGGCCCTTTATAATAACAGTTTGTCCTGCTTTGTCTATTCTTTATAAACCCTATAAAAAGAGGTTTGTTTATAACTGACAAAGTTTGGACTATTACAGAGAATTCTTATCATAATATAAAAACAAGATTATCACAAAGCACCATATATCTATCACCCAGGAAGAATAAATCAGAAACGTTAATAGGTTAATTTCCACTAGAAAATGCAAACATGTGTATAATGGGGTATGCAAATTCTTACTTTGGCTCTGTACAATTTTCAGTATTTTATAAATATCTTTTCATTTTAGAATGGAGACAGATGCCCTCAGTACCTGGGACAAACTTGTGTTGCTGAATTCACTCGTTCATCACTTCTCCAACAGTCATCTGGTGAACTTTGACAAGATTTCACACAAATATGAAATAAATAATATCTATGATTACGGAATCTTCCTACATCTATCCAAATTTAAAGAGCATAGATATATAGTTCACATATACTGATTAAAACACTGGATATGTTAAAAACCAGCACATAACACCATTTAATTATCATATATGTACTATAAATATATAATTTGTCACTTCATCAATTAATCTGATACTGATTTGTAACCAGTTGATTGGCATTCAAAATAATTTGGGTTATTATTATACATAAATGAACATCTAAATCAGGTGTGTTTCTCACCATCATAACCATTTTGGTTTTACACTTATTCAAATTTGCTATTGCTAAGAGAGATATGAAAATAATATATAATAAACTTTGTTGAACACAAAAAACATTTACAATAGGTGTTTTCAATAGAAAACAAATGACCACAACCACCACAGGTATGATATGGTGGAAAAGATATTAAAAAAGAACTAAAAAAATTTGTTGAATATTTAATTTCATTTTCAAGTCAAAATCAAAACGTAACTTTTATTTACATTACTGAATTTTCCATCACATTCAAATGTACTTCCCCTCACCTCTCAACAGTGAAAATTTCATCCTAGAAATGTATATTTTTTCCCAAATATGATATTTTCCACCATTTTTAACGTGTGGATAACAATTATGGTACAAATAATCAACGTTAAAAAAAAGCAAAATTTCTGGAGAAAAAAAAATTTCTACAACAAAATATAAGTCTCTATGAAGAAATTGGTAGAAATCAAGTCAAGACGGGTACACATGCCAAACAAATAATAAAAGGATACAGTACCTAAATCAATTATAAAGAGTTGGGTATGGTTAGGGAACGAGAGGTAAAACAAGGGATGATTAGTAACTTGGAATGGGAGTAGCTTTTTACAGTCATAGGTAGTGGGACCTAACATTTAGGTAGCAAATCCTTATCACCCTTCTTGATCGGTTATAAAGTAGTTTTAATAAATTGCACAGAATGGGCTGAAGTTAGAGTTTAGATCCAGAAGTTTCATATGTGAAAATGGTAAAATTTTTCAAATTTTGTAAAATATTGGTGCATTTTGTATTATACAGATAATTTGTCTTTATGACCAATTTTGATTCCACTAATTTGTGAATTGTTTAAAAACTTCCCACCACCAATCTGTAAACTTTATAATAAAATGTGAACAAATTTACATCATCAAATATCAAAATCTGAGAGTTGAATATTACATACCACACTACTCCATTGGAGAACTGATCGTCAACATAATTACTTTATATAAAGTACACACCTGATTACAGCGGCAAAACAACACATAACTGTGACATAAATACAGAGCAAAAAGAAATTACTTGAAAAGACTGGTATGATCTTGATGAAAAATAGCTATCTTTAATTGATCACTGATATGAAAAACACTGTTTCAAATGCGACTTCTTATCACAAGGATGTGGATAGTATTGACATAAAATATCTGACAAACAAATAACACACTGAATGACATTATGCCAAATCAATGTTAACATAACATTTATGTGATATTCCAATACCCTGTGAATGAAGATCTAGAAAAAACACATCTAGCAAAATATCTGACAGGTGATATACTGACCCATACTTATATTTTGTGCTCAGAAGAATGATCCCACCTCCATCAATCAATCAATGTTTAATTACAAACCTACCATTAACTGGCGGGGCATGTCAACATGCATATTTATCCATACATTTATCTACATATTACCAGAATGTAAAGTATTCTGGCATGGAAAAAACTTCCTGTAAAAACTTATTCTGACATGGGATAAACTTCCTTTAAAAACAAAAACTTAACTTATAATACAGCAAAAAATATCTAGATAATACTGAGTCCTCAAAAGAAGATCGGATTGGATTGTACATTCATACTGATCTAGAAATTCATAAATTTCAGAGAAATGCTTATTCACAATAAACTGGTTAATTCTGTAGCCATATACACACAACTTGGAATGTTGTATATATATATACATATATATATATATATTTGGTCTCAAAGTCAGTCCCCTTTAGAGTTGTTGCTGACATGGTCATTGTCCTGACTGCCACTAGCCTGAGCTGTAGACTTAGAACACATGCGTTCACCAAGTTTCTGAGTCAGCCCAGAGTCTTCCACTGAGAGATAGCTGCACCACTCGTTATTGTCAGGATCCAAATATTCCATTGTATCTAGAAAAGTTCTTCCAGAAAATCCTCCGACAGCGAACACACGGTTGGTATAAATTACAACAGCAACATTGGCTCTGGGTACACTCAGTCCTGGACCCATCATCCACGCATCCTTCTCAGGACAAAATACTTCAGTGGACTTTAGGGACTGGGTCCCATCACTACCTCCAACAATGTAAACTTTACCTGGTGAGAAAACAAAGTAAATACAATGTCATCTCTACGACACACTACAAGATGTGAATAACCATCAGGTCAGAGTATATTGAACAATGAATTTAAAGAAGAGATTTGCTAATATTGACAAAACATGTGCTTTTTACTATCATATTTAATATGTATACTAGGTTAATTTACAACACACTCCATTTGGTATCATAATCAGAATATCTTTACCACATCATATCTTTGCCATTGAAATTCAGGGACTTAAAATATAAGTTGCTCTCTCTTGATTGAGATTCATTGGTTCAATATTCACCACATCTTATGACAAAAATAGCAAATATTATACACTAGATTATTGAAAATTTCATATTGTGTTATCTTCAAAACTGTTCAGTTGCCTCAATTTTCATCCATGAATATGTCACGTTTGTATAAGACATTAACTTTCTTCATAGCTTTACTCACCATCAAATGACACACATCCAGCACCACGTCGGGCAACATTAAGTTTTGGCCCATTTCTCCAGGTCATGGTGTCAAAATTGAAAATCTCTACAGAATTCAGACAGTTCCAGCCATCTGTGCCACCAACTGCATACAATTCTCCCTGGTGATGACAAACCCCGGCCTGGTAACGTGCTGTTAAGGGTAAATACTAATGTTAAATACCAGACGACTACTTTATTTTCAATCTCTAAGAAAGGCTTGCTGAATTCAATTGAAACTTGACTGGTTTCTTATACAGTGTACTTAGATTTGTCATATCACAAAAAAATTTGTCCAAAAGTGTTTATACAGAAAATTCTCAGCCTCATGTCCATGAATGAAATGAAGTAACAAAGAGAAGACAAAAACCATTTTTAATAGATTTTGTTCTACAACAGTTAAATGTCTAAATATTCTAACCAAAGTATGGTTTATTTACATCAGTCTGATTTCTACATACGTGTATTCATTGGTGGTAATGAAGCCCATTCTTGTGTGTGTGGTTTAAACACCAAACAGTTAGCCAAACTCTGTTGACCCATACAGCCACCCACCAAGTAAAGAGTGTCCTTCACTGCTATTACTCCTGTAAATAAAATTTAACACAAAACTGCTGTGCCACACCATAACTTAATTTCTGTCTATGCTGAATATTTCATTACTATCAAATCCTTTAATTCATGGATTATTTATTTTTGTTTAATTCATGGGTTCTCTAAATCCACATATACAAACATCCATGACATGATAAACAGATATAAGCTAACATGGATTTTAAAACTTGTGCATTTTTTCAGCAAGAATTTTTGAGGAAATAAAGTGCCAAGGAAAATGCACCTTTTTGGAACACCATGAAATTCCAATAAAAATTTATGATTTCACAGTAATCAATATGCTAAATTCACCAAACTGATCGAATTATGAAGTAAGTGTTCTCCCCTTGAATTGTTGAGGTTAATTTTATTATCCCTTTTTCTCCTGAATTTCTTCAGTTTTTCTCCCTACCATCAATAAAAATGTTTAGCTGTACGATAGAGTTTCATTCACAATTCAGCATTGCAAGATGCCATTCACTTGTATGCAAAATTCTTTATAACTTATGCTACCTTGTGATACCCTTGCATTGTTGGTATTACAGAGCGTTTTCCACTTCTCAGTAGCTACATCAAAGCAGTGGATCTTCGTTTGGGATCCATGGCCATTAGACCCTCCAATGGCATACAGTACATTGTCGATCTGTTCCATAGAAAAGCGTCCTCGAGGGTCTGGCATGTCAGCACAAGGCGTCCATTTGTTTGTCTTTATATCGTAAGTTTCCACTGACATTAGACACTCTCCTGTGTCATAGCCCCCTGATAAAACAACATCACTACATGAATGAGCCAAATATCTGTTTTATTTATAGATGTATACAAGTTTCACGTTAATCTGAATAATTCTTACCAGATTTCTTGTCTATTCTCAACATCACCCAAACATGCAAATGTCATGTTTTCTTCTTTAATGACTACAGTGATTTAAATCTCTATTTTATTCTGCTCTGGGTGGCACACTGTAATCTTCTACCAGATTTGAAATCTGGGAAACTGGTCTGAACAGAACTTCTTAATGTATAAATGCTAATGTAAAAGTACATGCAAGTCTAACTTTCTTCTCTTTGTTGCACCAAACAAATATGAAGTAGAATGTTGATAATGGATTGACGTCTACTACGAAAGATATATGTTGTATATTAATGAATATAAATTGGCTTACCAAATAAGCTAAGAAAGTATATGTATCGTAGTAACTATAAGACAATACTAACCACAGGCAATGATCCTGTCACCAGTCACGCAAATGCCAAAGCCACACCTTGCACTGCCCATGTTGGCTAGAGGGGTCAGTGAGGCATGACGTTCAAACAGACTATCAGGCATGACTGGGAGTTTTGGAGTCACAGAATCGGGAGAATCTGGCTCGTCTGATCCACTTCCTGAGTTGGACTTCCCTGTATGGTAGTGAATGGATATGGTAGCCAAGGTCCCATTCAACATGGCAATGGCCAGGTATGTCTTGTCTATAAAGGAACAAACAACACCAGAGGTAAGTACCAATCAAAATCATACACTAAAATCATTCAAATATTCAATATGATAATTAATAATAAATATGTACCCACTAGTCAGCACAGATCAGCAAATCATACCTGCCAACTTTAAGTCAAGAGTTTCTCAATTTTTACTCCCCAGCCCCACCTCCCGATTGTTGGGATCAAAATTAGGGGAATCTCCCAATTTCAGTCTGAGAGTCTGACAAGTAAAACATAAAACTAGATATGTACAAGAAGAATGCCTGCGCAAGGACAAAATTGAAAATGTGAATTGTTTGAAATTTTTCAAGTAAAATAGGTGAGAGAACAGCACAGGTAAAAAAGGCAAGAGAACAACACAGGTAAAACAGGAATAGATCATAACTACTGTCACAAGATTACTGCATTCATGTTTTCTCGAAAAGTCCAAGGGGCCTAACTCTATCAAAAACATTGTATCATCTAACCAAACCCAACATGTAACCCAACATGACCTGCCTTTTTCCATAATAAATGTATATACCAAATATCAATTCAAAAGTTTGACAGAGATAATAAGTAGAAGCTATAAGTTACTTAAAATGTGTTACGTGCAAGGGGCATAACTCTGTAAAAATAAACCTGTAGTGAAATTAGTTCAAATTCAAACTTAACAGATTTTTATTAGTGACCAATATTTTTCAAATTGTTACATACATGCAAAATATTATTTAATTCAATTGAGACATTCTAAAGTTATGATGGAAACTAAATTTTTCATGTTTTAAGTTCAAGAAAGAGTCGTAACCGTGGTAGAAATAGCCACGATATGCCCCTCCCCATTTTCAATGGCGTAGGCATAAAAAAATAAGGTTGCTTGGTTGCTTGGTTGCTTGGAGTTTTTATGGTGCTATGGTATTGAAACCTTTGCTTGACATGTTGCTGCAGTAAGAAGTTTGGAAAAGATATGAACCTATAATGACAGTATTCTTATTGCATAATAAGGAAATGGCGTTTCCTTTGTTTGGATCTTGTTAATATAACCAACATTTGATTTGATTTGTGACCTACATTTGAGTTGATATGTTGATATGGTAACTTACCCTTGTGTTGATACATTGCTATGGTAACTTACCCTTGAGTTGATATGTTGCTATAATACTCCATTCTTTTTCAGTAACAAGTCCGTCAGGATGAATGCTAAACTTGCGAACTACGGTACCTCCTGGACTAACTTGAATATTTTTCCCTGTCTCTTTACTTGGGGTTATATTCTGAAAAGTAATAAGCTTCTGTCATAACCACAATGAAACATTATTTTCATTACCGAAGGATGCCAGTCCTTATGTAGAAATAACACTAAAGCCCTGCCTATACACATGGCCATTTTTGCAATATTAACTTAAGCTGGTTAGTCACACCATTGTAATCCACATGATCGACCTCTGTATCAAGAACATGCTATATTTTACACAAGCTAAGTGTCATCAACAGTAGAAATGGAAGTCATACTATAAAGTACTGAGAAAATATAAGAGACATGTTTTAAATTGATGATATCAGAGAAATCACCATAGTTCTAACATAGGTTCCTAAGATACTTAACAGCTACCTAGTACAGACATTTTCAAATCAGGTATTTACTAATAAAACTATTCATTTAATCTTAAACATTTAACCTGTAAACTAAGCAATATGGGTTTTTCATAACAAGAGGCCCATGGGCCTTAACGGTCATCTGACAAAAAGCAAGCCAAACCTAGAAAGTGGGTTGAGGTCATTCATTTGAATAAACTTGGTAGCCTCTCCTCCAAGCATATTACAGGCCCAATATCAGCACTCATGGACTTTTGCTTGTTGAGAAGAAGTCGTTTGTATATTTTAACATATTTGACCCCTGTGACCTTGAAAGTGGGTTGAGGTCATTCATTTGAATAAACTTGGTAGCCTTTCCTCCCAGCATGCTACAGACCCAATATCGGCACTCATAGACTTTTGCTTATTGAGATGAAGTCCTTTGTATATTTTAACATATTTGACCCCTGTGACCTTGAAAGTGGGCCAAGGTCATTCATTTGAACAAACTTTGTAGGGCTCCATGCCAGCATGCTATGGGCCAAGTATTAGCCCCCTAGGCCTTCTAGTATTTGAGAAAAAGTTATTTAAAGATTTTGACATATTTGACCCCTGTGACCTTGAAAGTTGTTCAAGGTCATTCATTTAAACAAACTTGATAGCCCTTCATCCCAGCATGCCACAGGCACAATATCAGCAATCTGAGCCTTTTGGTTATTGAGAAGAAGTTGTTTAAAGATTTTAACATATTTGACCCCTGTGACCTTTAAAGTGGGTCAAGGTCATTCATTTGAACAAACTTGGTAGTCCTTCATCCCAGCATGCTACAGGCCTTATTTTAGTTGCCTGGGCCTTTTGATTACTGAGAAGAAGTCCTTTGAAGATTTAAAGACATTTGACCCCTGTGACCTTGAATGAAGGTCAAGGTCATTCATTTGAACAAACTTGGTAGGGTTTCATCAAAGCAAGCTACAGGCTAAATATTAGTTGCCTGGGCCCTCCAGTTATTGAGAAGAAGTCGTTTGAAGATTTTAAGACATTTGACCCCTGTGACCTTGAATGAAGGTCAAGGTCATTCTTTTTAACAAACTTGGTAGGGCTTCATCAAAGCAAGCTACAGGCCAAATATTAGTTGCCTGGGCCTTCCAATTATTGAGAAGAAGTCGTTTGAATGAAAAGTTTACGGACGGCGCACGGCGGACGACGACGGACGAAGCATGATGACTATAGGTCATCGGACCCTTCGGGTCAGATGACCTAATAAAAAAAATGTTCACTAAATTAACACATAGAATCAACACTCAGCAAGTATATGCATGTAGGAAACTCCAAATGCAGTAGTTCTAATGACAGACAAAGCTAAGCATCAACACCCTTACCTAAACATTACAAAAATATTGGGGTTATCTCCCCTTCCTTCTAAAGCCAAGAACTCTGTGGAACAAAACTGCCTCATTGTTCATGTTTTGATTTTCTAAACTATTAAGACAGACACCAAAACATAAACTGAATGAGTAACACACCTATTATGTATGTGACTGTACAGTGTTTATAAAAGGAATGTAAAAAATCAGAAGTCAATCATGATAAGCGCAATTTGTACAAAGTTTGTCAAAAAATAACTCCAACAAAAGAAAATTAGCAGTGATGCTCTATGGATGAGCTTATTGAGGAGCTTTAACCCTGATAATATAACTTACCTTTCTGTTTTTGGTTTTCTGTGTGTAAACTCGTACCAAATCATCTTTTCTGCGGTCATCTGAGATGTCTTTTGTGTCTGTCAGTGTGTTGTCAGAGTTCAGGTACAGTATGTTTGTCTGAAACATGGACATTTGATAGATGTTACAAACAGATCCCAACTACATATAAAAAAATACACATATAACTAACATCACTAAATCCCTGCAATAAAAACAGAAAACATCCAAAGCCAACTTCAGAAATTCTTCAGTTTTATCTGAACAGCGCAATGTATAATCTGTACTTCTGTAAACTTCATGCCACATTTTATTTCATTCAAATAGTGATAACGAATATAACACATATACATCATGTTCTTTAGACATTTCCATATCAAAAATAAACATTTATTGAAATACGGGATCAATGCATCATCCCATCAGGTTTTTAACATTTACTCCAACTAATATGGTTTTTCCTGAGTAACTTTCTTGGTTTCAACAATTTAGACCCTTTGCATTAATAATAGTTGTAAAATGTAGTTTAATTCATTATTTGGCTCTGCTACATCTAATTCTAAATTGAGTGGGTATATTGTTACTGAATCTATTTCTAAATTTGTATCATTTGCACAGCGTTCTTGGGATTAGTCACATGAAGACTACCTGTTCTGTGAGGTATTCCAGATGGGGATGTTCCTGGTCTATATTTTCCTTAGCCCAGCTTAGCACCAAATTAAACATGTGTCTGTCATCACTTGACTCTACCAGCTCAGGATCGGCACCTGGTAAATAAAATTGTCATTTCATAGAGAAATCATTATACTGACCATTGAAATTTTTATTTCATAGATTTTGAATTAATTTGAATAAGCGGAAGTTGGGCAGCAGCTGGCAGCTCCTATGTAAATCCTCTTTCATTGAAATCAAATAGCAAATATATGATGTAGCTGATTTATTCCTCAAATTTGAAGATATAAAGCTTTTGGTTGTTGATTTTTCACTTTTTCTGTCATTGACTTTGTATAATCAAGCGCAAATTTTTTTTCACAACTACTAAACTGTTATCCATTCAGAAATTCCTTAATGAAAAAAAAAATGTTACAGTGATTGTTAGATACAATGTGACTTCCAAATTATAGAAAGTCATTGAAGCTTTTGGGCTCTTGACTTCACCTCTCCCTTTACCAATCTGTCTGACCCTCTGTGAATGTAAACTGACATTAAGTGACCAAATAACTAAGAATGATGTACCTATGACAATAAGATTCATTCTAGTATAGACCTAACAATGCCAACCTTCCACAGGTACAGATCCACCAAAGGTGACCTTCATTCTAGTATTGACCTACCAATGGCAACCTTCCCCTAGTATAGGCCTACCATTGGCAACCTTCCCCTAGTATAGGCCTACCAATGGCAACCTTCCCCTAGTATAGGCCTACTAATGGTAATTTTACCAATGGAGACCTCCCTCCTTGTAACGATTCACCTTTGGTAACTTTCTTCCTTGTAATGATTTACCAGTGGTGACCTTCAACCTTGTAGTGATTCACTATAGGTAACTTTCAGCCTAGTAATGACAAATTTAATCACAATTGCCACCACTGCAGAGATAACTCCCCTATGATAACAATGGCACCCTAACAACAACTTACCTATGATAACAACTGGTACCATAGCAACAACTTACCCAAGATAATGACAGGTACCATAGCAACATATTACTTGATAGGGCCAAGTACCATATTTACAACCTTCATATGATAAATCAGGTATCCTAATAACAACTTTCCATTGTTAATGACAGGTACCTTAGTTACAACTTACCTATGATAACGACAGGCACCCTAGGTAAGCCGTAGAAGTGTTTATTGGCAGTCACCTCATTGATATTGTTTCTTATAAAATCATCAGCTGTCTGTTTCAGCTCTGCCTCTTTAGCGATTTTTCGAATACCTGTGTAAAGATTTGTAGAAAACTTAGTAATTTTACATATGGAAATAAGCATAAACAGACTTAAAACAGTGATAACATATTTGCCTTTTTCAATTATTAAACAGTTATAAAATTTCAATGAAAGTGTTAATATACAGTGATGTTCATATCTCTTGACACTCACGATATTTTACTCAAAGTATGGAAGATGATAATTTGCATTTGTTGAAAACTTATACAACATGTACAAAATATATAAAACATCTGTTCATTTTCATATAATTTTAATTATAAAACCATATATGATCCTTATCTATATATCAGATAATGAGAAAACTTTAAAATCTAAATCATCTCACTAAATTTATTCTATAATTATTACATTGTATACATTTCAACTTTTTTTTCTTTAATTGATAACTTTGAAGTAAATGTATATAAAAAAAATCACACACAAAATAGCCTACATCATGACAACACAAAGGAGGAGTGACACCCTTCCCTAGTAGAGGTCAATCTACACAGGTCTGGGATGCTGCAATCTCTATAGACCAATGTATTGTAGGTATCACTTGGGTTTCTTAAAGAGGCCCTTTTCTATGTTACATTTTCCACACAACACCTTAACTAAGCCTCAATATTGCTGGTCTTCCAAACACTGTGATGCAAACTTGCATCTAAGAATTTTGAATAGTTTGAAAAATAATTTAATGAATAACAAATATGAGCTCATATTGAGGAATTGCTGGAATTTCAAACAAAAGAAGAGGGCCTCAGAATGAAATTGTTTCATATTTTTTTTTTTACACACAAGTGTGTGTGTGTGTTATCAGAGTGTCATACCAGCACACAGTCGTCTCTTTTATGTCTATCTGAAAGTAAATCGTTGTCATATAACATGTTCATAGCAGGGATTAGCTCAGATGGGGTTTCTAAGGGAAGTTTACATCACTGTGCAATTGGCAAAGTTTTCTTTCGGGTTATAAATAGTTGAAATAATTTTAAGCTTAATGAAATCTGGTTTTTGCTTTTAACTATAAAAAAAGATGTTTACAACTTGAAAGTGTGTAACAGCAATCAAAAATTTTAAAAAATAGTCATCAAAGAAATATTACTAAGAAATATAAAAAAGATAGAATAAAATCTAACTTAAGACCTTACCTTTTTCGTAAAATCTCTATTAGGTGAAGATATTTCTAATTATGTGCAGTATTTTCAATTTTCAGTTTGAATGAAAATAAAAGAATTTCAAATCATAGATTAATATAAATTAAATTTAAATTCTTTTAATATCTGTTATTTAAAACAGAAAAAAATGTGACAATGATTTAAGTACTGTTTTGTGATGTTATCCTTACCATTTATTTATAAGCAGCTTATAGGGTGGACAGAATCCAGCTTCATTGTCCTTTGTCATGGATGGCAAAAGAACACAGCTCTGTACAACTTGCTATCATAAGAAAGCAAGGGAGGTCACTCAGCCGTAGAACCTGGATTGTAAGGTGTCCCCCTTTGCTTCCCAACCTGGCCCCAACAGGCTAGCAGCCCGTGTGAGGAACAGGGAGGGAAATGTTGGGGAGAGGGATGATAAGGGTAGTTGGGATGAAGGAAACAAGATGTCAGTATTGTCACTGACAGCAGAATACCTATACAATTTGCAGATGACATATTAGCAGCCAAGAATTTCGAGCAGGCACGGGCCGCATCTGGCATTTTCAGTTGGATGGCTGCCCGATACACAGATCGCACATGCTCTCCAGGAACTTCAAGTCTGAAATAATAGCAGATATCAATCAATATCAAATCATATTAATAAGAACTTCTTCCTCCTTTCATTCTAAATAACATCAAGCTCTCAGGATATTGCTTCAAAATTGATCTAATTTTAACCCATCTCCAACAACCCTAATGTCGCAAGATTTTTAGAGAATTCAATCTACATTCCATCAGTCGCAGGCCATCCATAATCATCAACTATATTCACCCATTCACCCCTCAACATGTCTTCATGAAGTATACATGTAATTTTGTGAATTTTGTTTTGAAAGCAAAGTTATGATGGTAAACAAGAATTACTCATAATTATACATATATTATGTATGTCTCTCTTGTCCTACATTGTTTGAATTACATTTTTTAAGCAAAATGCAAAATACTCTAAAACTTATGGCTGCCTCCCCTTCAAAACACCAAATTTCAAAGTTAACCTTAATGAATGGTTTGTAAACACCAGATATGTTCTTGTCATGCTTAGATATTGATGCATCGTAAAACATGAAATAAGAATAATTCCTATTCTTACTTTCTCAGAATTTAATCAAATGTGGCATTTTTACCCTAAAAAATATTTTTGCCAAGGAGATCAAGATTAGCACTTTTCTGATATAATACTTGTTTCAATATTAAAATAAACTAAACCTAAAATGAATAGAACAAACAATAAAAGAAAAAGATATTCAGTTTTTGTCCATACCCTAACCCCCCCACCCTCTGTTTGATGTCTTTTCAATTTCAATCTTTCTGTATATCAATGCTTTATGTGTCGAATTGAACTAATGACCTTTCGCTATTCTAAAGATTCTGTGCTCTGTATATATTTGGCTCAGAGAACTTTACAAAAGGTAGACAACCTATGTATCAAGATAATTTTCTAATTACTATAACTTTGTGATTTTATGCCATTTACAACTGCCATTCATCTTCAACCAAGTGTTTGACAATAGGTCTGATTGGCAGTTGAGTGAAATCCCTCTCCTTCTCTATCCTGTTTTAAATATTTTATTTTCCACCCAAGATTTGTAAAACAGAAGAATGACAATAATATTCTATTGTCATTAAAGCATTTTTTTCTCTTTAACTGAATACTGAATGTAAAGGCATTGCTTAAGAAAAATCAACACCACTACAGCTCTTCTATAAAGTGTGGATAATTATGATATCATTGATTGATTTTAACAACAAACCTTTGAAAAAGCCTGCAATATTTGGCTATTGATTTTACGTTACCAATATTTACTTCATTATACAGTGTAATCACCACCAGATTCCGAATCAGCACATCAACATCATAGGCTGATTAGAAAACACCAGTATGGTACCTGGCTATAAATTTACTACATCCAGGTCAAAACATCTTATATATAATGCTAGAACTGCTGTACCCCCTTGTAAGCAAGACTAATGGCAATCTTCAGATGATAATTACAACCTATAACACTGTAGCAGTAATTGGGCTGGGAATCTAAGAGTCTCCGTTACTGTGCCTGTTTTTAATAGAGGCAAACGTATCCCGTTGGTTTCATTAACCATTAAGGCCAGTAGAAGCCCAGCTACTGGAGGCTACATTCCATAATCACTTTGTGGAAGCTGAGAAGCCTGTAGCATCCATGGCTAGAACTAACATTCGAGGGTTAACATTGAGAAAATTTCTCATTAATCTTAATAGATTTCCTAAATATTGACACAGATATGTTGTAATCATATCATTCTCTCCTTGTATCACTATAGGCCTGTTTCAGAATAATAAGATGTTTAAAGGTCCTGCATCACCCACTTTGTTTTTTGTACACACTTTCGAAGTGAATCAAAATGAAATTTATCTAAACTAATTTTGATACATGTGTGTATCTAACACACTGGAACCTTAGCTAAATGCTACTTTTTTACGTTTTAAACTAATTTTACTCATGGAAGTTTCAAAGATTTAATAAACACATTTCATACAGGAAATTTACATTGACAATTTAGAAGGCACTGAATAAATATGATGAATTTGATAATGATGATCTGGATGTGATGAGGGAAGGACATGAATGTCTGTACATGATCATTTATACCTCAGATTAAAACTGACAACTAAGATGATGATGATGATTGTTGTATAGATAAATTATGTAGTTTACAAGAGCTGATATTTTGAGGGGGATGAAATCGACAATTGGTATTCTATTACAATAATGCACCATGTGCAAGTTGGAACAAGTGTGTTGGTGTAAGTGTTTTTGTATACTGGCATGTATTGTTATGAAAAATCATTCAAAAATAATTTGAGAGGAGAAAAAAATATATATATTTCATTTCAGAAGGAAACGCTTTCTAATCATCTATTCGCAAATAATTTGACCCATGTGGTCATGAAATTAGGTCAAGGTCATTATTTGTTTAAAGGTACAGCAGACTTCAACTCAGCAAGATTAAATATCACCAGCCTGTAGAGACTTTGCATATGAGATCAGATGTTAAGGCTCCAATCATCACAGTTTAGTTTGTTATTGACCAAAAAAAATATACCTGGCACTGAAATGCACAGAATCAAGTATAGTACATCATTTAACAATGGAAGGATAATATACAGGTCTGAAGGAAATCTCAGAGGTTTTCATTACGTTTTTGTAAACATAATTGAAATTTGAAAGGTACTGAAGAGATATATCAATCTGACAAAAGATATCAAAGTACTTCAAAATCAAAATATAATTTTCCATGCTTAAAAGTCATTTCTCCATTTGGTGACACAAATTAATTTTTTCTAAAAGCAATTATTTTTTTTAAATACATTTTGGAATTGGTAATTATTTAAGAAGTTTGATTTTACTGTGCTGTAACTTAGATTAAGAAACGGGAATGATTGAATTAAGAGAGGGGGTTGTTTTGCAACGAGAGTGTAGTAAACTTTGATGGTTTTTGTGGTCTGTAACTAACACTTGATTGAAGATAATGACATTTTCACCAAAAATCAGTAACCTTTTAATGTCATCTTGTATTGTAATCTTACCTGGATGTGTATGCGTAGTCCAGTAAATAAATAAAGCTATCATAGTCAATGTCCTTAAGTTTATATGTACACATGCCATTTTGTGGTGTTGGGCCTTCCTCCTCAAGCTTCAGGAACAAGTCAAAAAGGTAGCCACTTGCTGTGGCTAACACTGCCCTATGAACTGCAATCTCATGTGCACCAATCACCAGAATTTGGTCACAAAGTTGGCGAGCCTTTCGCAGCTTATTTAGGGATGACCACCTAGTTTCTTTATTTTCATCCTCAAAAACTAGGTCTACGTTTTCTTCAACACCCTCACCAACACCATTAACCATATGGCCATTGCTTTCCATCTTCACTGGTTCATTAGATATTGCTGTAAGTTTGGCAGAAGGGAATGTAATGTGTCAGGTCTTCTCAGGACACCAAGTCGTTCTTCACAGCTGTAGACAGACAAAAAAAACATTTAAGTCATCATACAGCTATTAATACCTTCATAACAACTAATTAGGTACAACGGCGACTGGTGTTACATATATACTATTGTGATAAAGTTGGTTAAGCAAGGATGACAGGAAATGTGGCAGTAGTGGCTTTAATTTGATCAGACAATTACTGACATTTTGAATAATGAATAATGAAGTTAATGAATTATAACTCATTTTTACAATAATATCCTTAAAACACCCAAGAATACCCAAATACTAATTCAATGTATATAAATAATAGCATTTAAATTTTGAAATTACTAACCAGAACTGTTTTTAAGAATGAAGTGTGGATCTATCGACGACATGATTAAGGGTAAGAAGGCTACAATTAGGCCAATGACTGGCTACATAATATCTTATGACAAGTAAATAATCCAAACGGTTTGATGATCAAGCCAAATTCAAGTTCTAACATTACTGTAAGGACTATGATTAGGTCAGTAGTTAGTGTTATATTTCAACAGTAATGATTTTAAGGCCTGTTGGTTGAATTATTGATGTAGTGCTTAATACTAGAAGTTAGGTAATCTTTCAACATTCAATACCACTAATCAATACTTTGTGTGCAAGTATCAAGACCATTGAGTGACACAGCTTCCCACAAATAATGACAACAGACAAAACCATGGGAATTCTCAATAGTCAAGTTGTTTTCATTTACAGCCATGGGCATTGAAAAACAAGTTATTTGGCCTGTAAACAACCAGGGTTATTTTGACAAGGGGTGCTGACTAATTGTGATAGCTGGTTGCTACTTCAGGAAACAATGATGTGGGAGGCCCACCACATGCTTAGCAATTACAGTACATTGGACAAAGGACTCAACCATGACAGCACGGTAAGCAATCTCAAATTCTAGAGAAACACCAACCATCTCTTTGGGATCAAACCACACACGTCGGATATTAACTTGCAGTTGCCAAGTCAGATGCTCATCTAGCTTGGTCACCACAACTAAGCAGATACTCTTCCAACCTGCCCCTATCCCTCCCCCCAACCCTCACTCTTCAGAGGGGACTTTGACATGTAATGAAGTGAGATTACACTGTGTATAAGGACAAGAATTAAGCTACTCTTATTATATTCAATAATAGTGACCTAGATACAGATATATACATATGTAGCTGTTTGTGGTATCAAACGACTTGTCAGGTGTACTATAGTTTGGCAGATCTACTGAGAGAAACTACATTGTAAAGGTTAGAAAATTGACCGTACAGTTCAAGTCCTAACTTGATTTGTGAATTTGCTTGAAACATTGGTACTGGTGACAAATTACAGTACTATAAAATGCTTAAACATAATAAAAAGGAAATGGACTGAGGCAAGCTGTAAGAAATATTTTCTTTTTAAACAAATGTAAATACCATATGCTACACCATTTCATGGCCGAAGGCATAAAAAAACTTCCTTAGTGCTAAAGTCAGATCATGTATTTAAGTTTTGGATTTAAATGTATCCAGTAATGGCCACTTGAAAATAAATCTTTGACTTGTGAATTAGATTAAGCTTGAAAACAAATAATAGAGATTCTATCCCAATGTACAGGTTCTTTTTACACCAAATCATTTTGAAATGCATACTTTGAATGTTGAATTCACAAATGACCATAATAATTAAAAGCATGTTTAAAAAAAACATCAAATACCCCACTTTAGCAAACCAAGTCGTTGAAATCTATCAGTTACTCTTCGGACAAAAAAGTCAAGGTTATGATAGAAATCAATCAGAAACCCCACTCCAGCAGCAGTAACTGTTACCATATAATGTACTATGTTTCTCTGCTCTTTGATTGACCTGTATAGACAGTTTCTACTGTATTATCCAAAATATTTAAAAATTGTGACCTGTAAAAGGTGTCTTTAATTAAGTTATCTTCAAAAGGTTTATTAGGATAGACAAAATATCAAAAGAAAATCTGCAGTGTATGTGCTATCTGGTCTAGCAGACACTTTGCTCACAACACTTTTAGTACCTGGGATCATCTTACCCCCCACAGTTTCAGGCACAGCAGGATGGTGACACCATATAAGAGGAGTACCCCAACCCCCCAATACTACAAGCCAGATGCTCTATACCATCAGTACTACTATCAGTACAGTAAATACCAACAGTGTAACTCAATTACCCCTGACAATCCACGTTAGCAGGAATCTGTAAACCTGACAGGGTGTAGGTGTAAGTTGTTGACCTCTCATACAACACATACCAGCAATTGGCATCAGTAATTAGTACAGTACAATTGACCTAGAATCCTGTAAATCACATAAAGAAAGCAGAACTTGGTTGAATGAAAGGCAACAAATCAACCCAATGTGAAATTTGTATCATTTATAGTTTTTATTATTCTGATAGTTGTACTTGATTTGCATCACAGATTTATACAACACATGTTATATACATCACTATTTGCATTTACAGCCATCAATAATACCGGTATATTAACAGAATGTATAAACATTTCAATATGATGTGAAAAAAACAAAACAACTGTTACCTGGTTGTAGGTGTATGTGCATCAGCAGGTGTGAAAGGGTGTGCAGGAGTTTAGCAAACAGTAATAAATAACGATTATGATGATGGTAATGATTTCAACACTGTACAGGTGGATGTGGCGCAGCAGGGTGTAATATATATATCGACATATATTTGACTCCATAATTTATTCAGTTTAATAATCAAAGTTCAAATAAAAATGCAGTTAAAACAATTTGCAGTTTTTCAGAGCTCTGGAATGTTGACATCCACAAGATCATGACAGTCCCATCACACATTAATGAACTCATTGAGCACCAACAGGTAATACTAATGACCACAGGACTGTAACAGCCCACTACACACAAATGGGTAATACTGATGCCCACAGGACTGTAACAGCCCACTACACACAAATGGGTAATACTGATGCCCACAGGACTGTAACAGTCCACTACACACAAATGGGTAATACTGACGCCCACAGGACCGTGAAAAGGCCACTATACACCAAAGGAGCCAGCATCATTGGGTAATACTGATGCCCACAGGACCGTGAAAAGACCACTATACACCAAAAGAGCCAGCATCATTAGGTAATACTGATGCCCACAGGACCGTGAAAAGACCACTATACACCGAAGGAGCCAGCATCATTGGGTAATACTGATGCCCACAGGACCGTGAAAAGACCACTATACACCAAAGGAGCCAGCATCATTGGGTAATACTGATGCCCACAGGACCGTGAAAAGACCACTATACACCAAAGGAGCCAGCATCATTGGGTAATACTGATGCCCACAGGACCGTGAAAAGACCACTATACACCAAAGGAGCCAGCATCATTGGGTAATACTGATGACCACAGGACCGTGAAAAGACCACTATACACCAAAGGAGCCAGCATCATTGGGTAATACTGATGCCCACAGGACTGTGAAAAGACCACTATACACCAAAGGAGCCAGCATCATTGGGTAATACTGATGCCCACAGGACCGTGAAAAGACCACTATACACCAAAGGAGCCAGCATCATTGGGTAATACTGATGACCACAGGACCGTGAAAAGACCACTATAAACCAAAGGAGCCAGCACCATTGGGTAATACTGATGCCCACAGGACCATAACAAGACCACTATACACAATTGCAGCCAGCATCAATGGGTAATTCTGATGCCCACAGGACCGTGAAAAGACCACTATACACCAAAGGAGCCAGCATCATTGGGTAATACTGATGACCACAGGACCGTGAAAAGACCACTATAAACCAAAGGAGCCAGCACCATTGGGTAATACTGATGCCCACAGGACCATAACAAGACCACTATACACAATTGCAGCCAGCATCAATGGGTAATTCTGATGCCCACAGGACCGTGAAAAGACCACTACACACTGTTGGAGCAAGCATCAATGGGTAATTCTGATGCCCACAGGACCGTGAAAAGACCACTATACACTGCTGAAGCCAGCAACAATGGGTAATACTGATGCCCACAGGACCGTGAAAAGACCACTATACACCAAAGGAGCCAGCATCATTGGGTAATACTGATGCCCACAGGACCGTGAAAAGACCACTATACACCAAAGGAGCCAGCATCATTGGGTAATACTGATGCCCACAGGACCGTGAAAAGAACACTATACACCAAAGGAGCCAGCACCATTGGGTAATACTGATGCCCACAGGACCGTGAAAAGACCACTATACACCAAAGGAGCCAGCATCATTGGGTAATACTGATGACCACAGGACCGTGAAAAGACCACTATAAACCAAAGGAGCCAGCACCATTGGGTAATACTGATGCCCACAGGACCATAACAAGACCACTATACACCATTGCAGCAAGCATCAATGGGTAATTCTGATGCCCACAGGACCGTGAAAAGACCACTACACACTGTTGGAGCAAGCATCAATGGGTAATTCTGATGCCCACAGGACCGTGAAAAGACCACTATACACTGCTGGAGCCAGCATCAATGGGTAATACTGATGCCCACAGGACCGTGAAAAGACCACTATACACCAAAGGAGCCAGCATCATTGGGTAATACTGATGCCCACAGGACCGTGAAAAGACCACCACACACTGTTGGAGCTAGCATCAATGGGTAATACTGATGCCCACAGGACCATGACAAGACCACTACACGCCATTGGAGCCAGCGTCAATAGTAATACTGACGCCCACAGGACCATGACAAAACCATTATACACACGAACGGAGCCAGCATCAATGGGTAATACATATGTCCACAGGACTGTGACAAGACCACTATACACATAATCAGAGTCAGCAATGTTAACTAATGTTGTTGATAACCAAACTAAATATGAAAGACTGGCACCAGCAGTGATCAATAAGAGGAAAGATAAAGCTGTTCTAGGCCTTCAGTCCAAAGCCACAGATTTCTCTTACAACAGTCCATAAATGATGCATGATCAACGATTAAAGTGTCTGGAAGTAGAACTACAAATACATTTACTGTTTAAACAGTGGTAATGTTGACCTGTAGATGGCTCTATACCATATTATATTGTCAACACAAAGAAATATTGATGGATTCTGTCAGTTTCATGAGTTGGAAACAGTCCATGGGGTATTATTAAGATGATACAACAACTTGTATCACTTGTACAGCAGAGCAGAACCATATATACGTATTATACGTGCATTCTTCTAAGCCAAATTGTGAATGCATTATTGTATCAGTATTTAGGCATAAAGACAACAAAACTTAACAATAAATGTAAATATCAATGCTGTACAATCATACATTTTCTAGCGGCTCAATTTTTGTGGATTTTTTTTAAAGACTGCTTTTTTTGGACACTTCATTTCATGGGTAAATATATATAACTTAATCAGTCAACCTATACTAATTTAATTAACAGTTCGTGGCACATGAATTCATTGATTGAGAGCAACAATAAAATCAACAAAAATAAATCATCTGCAAAAATTAATGATTTCACAGTATATCAAAGACTACCAAAGTTATGAAATTTCAGTTGAAAGTAGGTCAAATTAAAGCTAAACCAGTGAAATGGAAACAAGGGCAAAACCTTTTCCTAAAAATTGTCAAATTTAATGTTACTGAAGTACACAAGTTCTTCAATAAAACACAGTGCCAGGTAGTATGATGTATGGATATGGCTGACTATTGGGACTGAAACATCTAAAGGAAAATATATATCACAACATTTGAAAGGCTTTTTCGCAAAGTAACATATTCCATTAGTTAATCATATACTGTATGCATAAAAGTGGTGTTCATATTCAAATGAACCCTTTGTAATAGTAATAGATTTTAGGCAATGGAAAGAGAAGTTTTAGCGAATCACCTGGACAATTTGACTAAGATAAGGAAAGGAGCAAAAAATCTAGCTTAGTTAATTTCAAACTTTTTAAACATTCAAAATTGTCAGTAATTCGAAACTATCAACAGTAAATTTTACAAAATAGTTAATTATTTATAAGAGTTTGATATTTTCAAGTATTTCGTCAAATATTGATGATAAAATAAATTTACATACTATGATACAATGTTATGTTTTACAATGATACAAAAGAATACTTTACAATGATACAATTTTAGTGTTTTACAATGAAACAGTATAATGTGTTACAATGATACAATGTAATGTGTTTCAATGATACAATGTTATGTGTTACAATGATACAGTGTAATGTGTTACAATGATAAAATGTTATGTGTTACAATGATACAATTTAATGCTTTACAATGATACAATGTAATGTGTTTCAATGATACAATGTTATGTGTTACAATGATACAGTGTAATGTGTTACAATGATACAATGTAATGTGTTACAATGTTATGTGTTTTACAATGATACAATGTAATGTTTTAACTTCTATGGGGTGAATACAATTATAACTTTAAAATCTCCATATTTCAAAAAAAAATTATTCTGACAAACCAGTATTTTTAAACATTAAAACTTAATTAAGCTCCTGTTTCTACTGGGCTATTTCAGAGTATCATGTATTTAGATTTTTACTTCTTACCAATTTCTTTACAAATAAGGCAAATAAATTTGACATCTTCCTGCAAACTGGTTAGCAGTAAACAACAGTAAACATTGTGATATACATATATATATCTATATATTTCAAGCAAGTCTATATTGCCTGAACTGTATGTATACATATATATATAACAGTAAATAATATCCTCAAACTAACTTCTAGCTCTTAAAGTACATATCCTTTACAATTTGTCTCAATTTATTTCTATACATATAAAGGATTTTAAAAAAGATGTACAGATGTGCTTTAGATTTGTAAACTGGTTTAAAACAAAAACTCAATTATAACTCACCTGTCTCTCCCACTACTAACTGAAGTTATTGCAGCATATCTATTGTATAATTGTTCACACACAGTGTTATAAATCTACACTAGGATAAGATCTAGATCTAGGATCACTTAAGAATGCTGACATGCAGTCTTCATCACACATCCTTCCTTATTGACGACATGTCCTCCACCTGGCAGGAAAAGTGAACTTTCACGGTCATTGTGTGTGTGGTGAACTGTCATAACAACACATGTCTCTAGTCAAGGTACAAACAGTCTTCCACATACTTATTACCAAACCCATAGAGCTACCTCATTATAGAAAAGTAGTGGGGTTCCAAGATGATACACAACAACCAGATGCATATCATTTACATAAGGAAAAGGGCAATAACTGAGTATTGAATCAGGGTAACAGCACCCACATACAAATGATTACTTTCCTCCAAAACATCTATGAAATTATGAAATCATAACTGATACAAGCAATGATTATCCTAGTCTCACTTTATGCTTGTCATATTCAATGTCATCTCTCTGTAGCCACACTTAATGCAAAATCCGCTAACTATCAGCCATGCACTGAATAAAAATCCAGATACAACCATTACAATATTTAGAAATCATTCAGCACTGCTTTTGCTTTTGTACACATACAATTTGTATGCAAATCTATATTGGTTTGAACTGTATTACATCATACATATAATAGACAGGAAAGTTTGAAATCTATCATTCACGATATACATGTAGACTTGGTCGAGTGTAAAATTACATATATACACATAATGCATAACTCAAATGTCTAGACAAGAAAGTGACCTTAAAAAGATTTGATTCATATGCAGATCTGGTATAAATCTCTTGTAGGTATACCAACCCATTAAATAATACTACATAATATATGTTTCCTTTCAATAACTTGTATTAATATGTAATAATATGTATTAACAATAAGATATTTGTCTTTAAGCATTTCTAATTCCTGAGGGGCCACAAGACACTGACAGTTTGGATACTTACTCAACTGATGAAGAAAAACCTGACAATATATTTACTTGACTAAGTGCATACTGTACTTTCCTGACTAAGGAGGAGCCACCAGACAGTGACTGTTTGTATATTTACTAGACTAAAGATTCGCCACCAGACAGTGACTGTTTGTATATTTACTTGACTAAAGATTCGCCACCAGGCTGTGACTGTATGTATATTTACTTGACTAAAGATTCGCCACCAGGCTGTGACTTTATGTATATTTACTAGACTAAAGAGTAGCCACCAGGCTGTGACTGTATGTATATTTACTAGACTAAGGAGTCGCCACCAGGCTGTGACTGTATGTATATTTACTAGACTAAAGAGTAGCCACCAGGCTGTGACTGTATGTATATTTACTAGACTAAAGAGTAGCCACCAGGCTGTGACTGTTTGTATATTTACTAGACTAAAGAGTAGCCACCAGGCTGTGACTGTATGTATATTTACTAGACTAAAGAGTAGCCACCAGGCTGTGACTGTATGTATATTTACTAGACTAAAGAGTAGCCACCAGGCTGTGACTGTTTGTATATTTAGTTGACTAAAGAGTAGCCACCAGGCTGTGACTGTATGTATATTTACTAGACTAAAGAGTAGCCACCAGGCTGTGACTGTATGTATATTTACTAGACTAAAGAGTAGCCACCAGGCTGTGACTGTATGTATATTTACTAGACTAAAGAGTAGCCACCAGGCTGTGACTTTATGTATATTTACTAGACTAAAGAGTAGCCACCAGGCTGTGACTTTATGTATATTTACTAGACTAAAGAGTAGCCACCAGGCTGTGACTGTATGTATATTTACTTGACTAAAGATTCGCCACCAGGCTGTGACTGTATGTATATTTACTTGACTAAAGAGTAGCCACCAGGCTGTGACTGTATGTATATTTACTAGACTAAGGAGTCGCCACCAGGCTGTGACTTTATGTATATTTACTAGACTAAAGAGTAGCCACCAGGCTGTGACTGTATGTATATTTACTAGACTAAAGAGTCGCCACCAGGCTGTGTTTGTATATTTACTTGACTAAAGAGTAGCCACCAGGCTGTGACTGTATGTATATTTACTAGACTAAAGAGTAGCCACCAGGCTGTGTTTGTATATTTACTAGACTAAAGAGTAGCCACCAGGCTTTGACTGTATGTATATTTACTAGACTAAAGAGTCGCCACCAGGCTGTGTTTGTATATTAACTAGACTAAAGAGTCGCCACCAGGCTGTGACTTTATGTATATTTACTAGACTAAAGAGTAGCCACCAGGCTGTGACTGTATGTATATTTACTAGACTAAAGAGTAGCCACCAGGCTGTGACTGTATGTATATTTACTAGACTAAAGAGTAGCCACCAGGCTGTGACTGTATGTATATTTACTAGACTAAAGAGTAGCCACCAGGCTGTGACTGTATGTATATTTACTAGACTAAAGAGTAGCCACCAGGCTGTGACTTTATGTATATTTACTAGACTAAGGAGTCGCCACCAGGCTGTGACTGTATGTATATTTACTAGACTAAAGAGTCGCCACCAGGCTGTGTTTGTATATTTACTAGACTAAGGAGTCGCCACCAGGCTGTGACTGTATGTATATTTACTAGACTAAAGAGTCGCCACCAGGCTGTGACTGTTTGTATATATACTAGACTAAAGAGTCGCCACCAGGCTGTGACTGTTTGTATATTAACCTAGGGACGAGCTACCAGGCAGACTTACTCTATACTTAACTGACTGTTGATGCCACCAGGCTGGGACTGTTTGTATATTTACCTAGGGACGAGCTACCAGGCAGACTTACTCTATACTTAACTGACTGATGATGCCACCAGGGTGGGACATTTTTGATATTTACCTGACGAAGGAGGAGCCAACATGAAGTGACTGTGTATTTACCTCAGGTGGTAGCCATTGGGCAGACAGGCTGTTTGAATACTTACCTGATTAAGCATATACAATTTAAATAAATTGCTCATTTTCAGTCAAGGCTAACAGTTATATTAGTAACATTATGGTCAGTGACTTACCGTGAACTTGCATGCCTCCAAACATACTGGTCTACTTGCCAGTGTGAAAACAAATGTTCTACAGGGATTATAACGTGTAATACTGTGTATAAATTATTAATAAATCTGTGGCCATTGCTGTGAGAGTGTACACAGGCTTATGTTTTATCAACAATACAAGTACAACACAATACTACTTGTAAAGTTAAAACATGTGTCGGATGTAATATACAGAGACTTTCCGATTATAGCCACAATAGTAGAATCCTTCATCACTGAATTTACAATTGTCACTATTAGTAATACAAGTAGTGTGCCCCATTGCTTAATAATCAAGAAAAACTGATCATAGACTTAAAACTTACATGACCAATACATGCTGTGACTAAGTACTTTAAGCTTTATTTCAAACAATTCATTAAAGAAACTGATAAAGAATTCAATACTTTAGTGCTACAAAGTATATGTGTATTGTATTTACAATGAATTATTTGTTAATCATATGACCTAGATCAGACTTTTACTTCATGCTGACATTAGCTTACAGCGTTTCTTTAACATTTTTAAGTCTCATAGAATATGGTTGACTCTTTAGCCATTTACACGCTAGATACAATTGTACAGTGCTTACTGGAGTAATGAACACCTGGAGCTCTTATAAAATGTAAAACCTAACCAATGTCAGTGAAACAGAAAAATGGATAAAACATATGTCACTGTGACCTACATTTTAGAAGTGATTCTTCATACATAATAACATGATGATGATGATGATGATGAAGACATTGATGATGATAATCATTGTCACACCATCTTTACAAGCTAGCTGTCACACCATAGAAACACTGGCAATTGCCAACTAACCAACATTTTACTTAGTGACCTATATACACTCTGTTGATAAATATGAAACACTCATACTATAGAAGCAATTAAACACTTTGTCCCACCCAGGATAATTAATTACTGGCTAATGATTACGTGTTAAGCCCTAATGAGCTTCAACAAGGAGTGGTGTCCCTGTTCTAGCTGATGTAGCCCGATGTCAGGCAGTGTAGAAGAAAATCAATCTTTAGCTAAGACTCATAAACAGTTGCTATAGCCATAGGAGAATGATGGACATACAAACTGCAAAATAAATTATAGTAAGAGTTCTGCAATATCAGGACATACTGAGAGACAATGGCATAAGGCAAGGAACAGGCAAAAGGGATAGTACAGAAGGTGAATGAGTAGAGCTGCAATATTTAGTAATAACATTTCTACAGACCATATAACAGATCAGTGATAGTGTATTAACTGCTATACCAGAGATAATGTAAAGATTGACAAAATCATGATATTCTATAAACAGACAGACTGATGGTAGTTTGTGGACTGACAGACCAGTGATATTTTATAGACTGACAGACCAGTGATATTTTATAGACTGACAGACCAGTGATAATGTGTAGACTGACAGACCAGTGATAATGTGTAGACTGACAGACCAGTGATAATGTGTAGACTGACAGACTAGTTATAATGTATAGACTGACAGACCAGTTATAAACAAGTACTAATTTTAATGGGGACCAGTACAAATGTCCCCCAAACGACCCCTTCAGCAGTAAATGATCACAATCATCAGACTTGCAGTCATGCCAAACATGAACTCACCAATTTTGAATGGAAATGAGAACGTAAATTTTTAAAACATTAGAAGAGAGTGTCCTTACCTCAGTATGACAAAGAGCTTATTTTGTGTCTGCTACTTTCAATATTAGGTACTTCTCAATGGTCCACATAATCGGACAATATCTAAAATTTAGCCAAATTTAGACCACAGCTGACCGCTCAGATGACCGATCGATGACTGAATGAAAAAATTGACCACAGCTGACTGCTCAGATGACCAATCGATGGCCGAATGAAAAATGGACAACGCCATTCTGCTCCTTATGCCACCTAATACATATATACCAATTTTAACGAAAATCAGACAATATCTAAATTTTGCCAAATTTTGACCACAGCTGACCGCTAGATGACCGATCGATGGTGGAATGAAAAATGGACTATGCCATTTTGCTCCTAGTGCCACCTAATACATATATACCAATTTTCACGAAAATGGGACAATATCTAAAATATGGCCAAATTTTGACCACAGCTGACCGCTAGATGACCGATCGATGGCGGAATGAAAAATGGACTATGCCATTTTGCTCCTAGTGCCACCTAATACATATATACCAATTTTCACAAAAATCAGACAATATCTAAAATATGGCCAAATTTTGACCACAGATAACTGCTCAGATGACCGATTGGAAAAATTCAAGAGGCCTGCACTCTGCCTTGCATGTATGAATATGTGTGTAAAGTTTTGTTAAATTACATGCAATAGTTTTTGAGAAACGCGTCGGAAACCTTGCCGGCAAAAGAAAGTGGAAGAAATAATAATATGAATAATAATGAAAATAATAATAATAATAATAAGAAACGGAGCAAACACAATATGTCCTCCAACTTCGTTTTGGGGGACATAGATATAGACAGATAGACTTGTTATAATATATAAAGTGACAGACCAGTGATAATGTGTAGACTGACAGATCAGTGTATTTTTCCCTGACTAGGAATTTGAAGACTTTTTTTTATGAATATTCATATCACATGTGAATTTTACAGATAATATATATATCTACATGTACATGAATTCAAGTAATGTTTCATGAATAAGTAATTTTTAAACCCTACCAAGAGGTAACAGCAATCTGACTTGAATCCATAAATATACCAGTTGGATATTTCTCAATTTCCGATAGTAAGCATACTTGTCAATGTATTTTGTTAATGGCTCCGGAATAGACAGACAAACAAAAGGTCTAACAATGCGAATCACCAAGTCGACACACATCACAAAAGGTTTAGTCAGTGCCAGTCATATCGCTGATCAGACTGTAAATAATGATCTACAATTACAAAACACTGAATGGAATAAATCATCAAATTACACAGCCATGATAAATGGTGGTGACCAAAACAAGGCCATGTCTCTGAAATCAGAGATTCATTTTGGTAATGATTAGAAATAAAACCTGAAAGCAGTGAAAAACACTAAGACAATTTCTTCTTTTTAAATCAAAGTTTTTTGTTAATGTTCATTTCTCTGGAGGTTTTCATATATATGAAATATTTATCTATAGTTTCATATGAAACCCAATTTCTCATTATGTGTTATTCTGTCGTGTATTTTTTACGGTAAATTTAAGACTAATATAGCTAGAGAGTCATCCATCATTACAAGTAGACCAGGTTGTGTATGTGTTTATGTGTATGAAGGTCACCTTGAATTGATATGTAAACAGTTGGGTATAGTGCTCTACCCGCCAACTTAACCAATCGACCCTCCAATCCTATTGGAAAGCTGACAATAGTAGTTAAATGTACATTCAAATGAGTGTTGTGTTGTTAAAAACAATAACAGGTGATTCATACAAACAAGGTTCTCCATGATAAACATTTTTTCTGAAATCAAACCTGTAAACGAATAAATATCCATATGCTGTTCAATGTCAGGTACTAAAAATTTTAAAATTTGACAAAGAACCTGTAATTATTTCTTATTTATTAAATGAAGCCTTAAAATCTTAGATAGATGTTGGTAGATGCTAAAGACAAACTCTGTTTAAAACTATGTGTCTGGTCTGAATTGTATTACAAGATCGAATCAGTCAACAGAAATAGATCTATGTAGTTTTCATTCCTGCTTCACTTCTCCAAAAAGTACACATTAAAAATTTTTAAAAAGTCTTAACTCAACATCAATATCCTGAGCTACACATAACTTAATAATATTGATGTTTGTATGGACACAATACCTTAGTCTCAGTCACACTCCTGCATCCCAGAAAGTATATTGCAACATATCAAACTCTTATTTCACAATCTTAAATCTTTTACAATTACATATTAAATACATGTAGGATCATGTTATTTGTAGACTATTTCAACAAAGAATTGATAAAGGAAATGTAGTGTAATTATCACAATATATGACTGGCGTCATAATTTCCACTACACTAAACTATATTACAATTTTACAATGAATGATTCAATGCCTATACAAAGATTATTTTTTATCTTGTTAAACAAAGAATGATTCATGCAACAAGAAATACAACCTATTGATATGAATCACTTCACAAACTGTTGTAAAGGATCATAACAAACTCACATACAGAAATGTTGTACAAAACAAATTTGTGTTGAATGTTGTAATGACTTTTTCGCTATTATAAAAACACATTTTAACATTTTGAAAATAATCCTGTTTGGTATATATGCACTTACGCTAAATAAAGGACATATATTTACCTGTACATATATCCGTATTGTCCCAAGACTTCCCACATGGATATTATTAAAGTTCCTAGTCCACAAATGAAATATATACATGTGTTTTGACAAATAGTCATGCTGACTGGTACAAAATCTGGGTCATGATTGGGTTTATCCAACTACTGTTTATATACACTGCTGTGAGACTTCAGACCATACAATCTATTACACAAGGTACCGCTGGTACTTCAACATTTTTGACTCAAGTATGAATTTAAAAAAGCCATTTATATTCGGCAGGAAATGTATGTTCTATAGGTGTAGTTGGTATACACATGTAAGGTAAATTGTGGACGAACAATGACAGTCTGCTACAAGATATACCACAGTAGGGTACCACAGTACGGTTTTCATGTTATTTGACTATGTTGTCAACCACTTGTATCTTAAGCTGACTTTGTATGTCCTGAGTGTTTATAAACGACTGTTTAACTACTAATACTAATACTTAAGGAACTTTCACCTTGGTAGATAAAACATCATTAACAGTTCTCAGAATCTGAAAAGTTCAAGAGAATGTTCAAAGTTTATAATATTACCTGTATGTCAAGATACCACACTAAGTTTTACACTGCTGCAAACTGTTGTGTGAAAGAATATATCTCACGCATTTTTAATTTGCTATCAAGAAGTTGAGAGCACAAGTCACATTCACAATCCACAATAGACTGTTGAAAAGCTTTGTAAGCTATTGGTGAGAGTTAAAATACTAAAATGTGGAACTGGGCCAAAAACACACAATTGTTTATATAGTGCATCCAAATTGGTTAAAGATATGAGAGCTTTGACCATGATCCAAGTCTTGATTTACATGTAATTGAAAATCAAACCAAGAGTAAAATATTGAAGTTTCAAAATGAATCTTAATTCAAATGATAAACTTGAGCAGTCATCTTACCCATTTCCATGACAATAGATTTAATATTTACATACATAATGCTGGCTATAAGTTTCAATCAAATTGATATCAATTAAGAAACATTCAAAGATCAGCTTTTGATGAATGACACCTGGAATTTTGAAAATACTTAGAATAATGTAATGTACAATTTATGTATTTATATATATATAAACGAAAACTACCCAATCAATCATAAATATCTTACTGAGGGTTAATTTTTCATAATTTGACTGAAATTTGAAAATAAATATGCAGATTCTACAAAACATATCAAGCGAAAAAAATACTTATCATTAATGCCAGCTAACTTAAATCATATATATAAACTTTTCGTCAAAAACCCACTGAAATTATCAACTTTTAAATTCCTTCTATTTTGCTGGAGGAAGTTTGCTACACCTCCAACAATGATACACAGGATCCCCATCCCCAATCCCCCTTGATTTATGTTTAAACAAATAATTGTTACTCTAAGCAACAGTTAGGTGTAAACTTTAGAGGATTGGTTTACCAGCTGTTGTTAAACAGCTATTGAAGAAATCTAAATTAGCAGCATTATAGCTGCTTCTGGTAGACTCTGAAATAGTTTTTCCTACAGTTTAGTCTGCATCTTTTCTTCACCAATTTCAATATGACTTGCCTCATTCTTGATACTGCTACTTCTACTTTATATTAAAAATAAGCTTACATCATCTTGATCTGATGTCCTTCAAAATTCTGCATTGGAGAGGGAAGACCTGGTTTCCTTTGCCTTCTTCACTAAAGGAACAATATGAAATATTCTTGACCATTACCAATTACTCTTCCCACTAGTTTGTCTATTGTTGTTGTATCTTTTTCATGGATCACTTTAAACACTGACATATTGTATTCCACTTGAGGTCTAATGTAAGGGCTTTGCAGATGACAGAAACATTTCTCTACCATGTTATCAAATGATCTAAAAATTCTGGTCATTTTGTTGGCTTTTACTACACAGTTGGATATACTTATTATAGAACTAGCCATGTCAAATGTGATTCCAATGTATTTTTCTTCATTTACATTTTCATTAATGGTTTTCTCTTCTGATTTCATACTGTAGGATGTCATCTCACTGCTCTTGGATGCATTCATCTATTCCGATTGTTCAGACCGGATTGGATCTTCTTTCTTTCCTCTTCTGTTTTCTGATAACTAATATTCTTGACATTATCAGCAACACCAGAGGCCCTCTTCGGGTATTCCATTTTAAACTGTCTTCCAATCTGATTCTTCCCTTATGAAAAATGACATGCTGTTTTCTGTCTACAACAAAGTCTTCAACTCATCTGAAAAGTTTTTCTGTGATCCATAACCTTTTTTTTTTGTTGATAGTTGTACTGTATGTAGAGTATTAACTCAAAAGCCTTTTGAAAGTCCAAATATGGCATCTACCAGTCCCTATCAACTTTTCCATGCTTTTCCCAACAATTGATACAAGATTAACTTTTTCAGCTTTCCTTTTTATGTATGGTTGTTGTGTTTGCCTTCTTCCTCTGGGATATCTTAAATTTCCTTCATCTATGATTTTCAGAGGTGTTCATATTTCTTCATATATCTTCCGCATAAAAACTTCAGATATATGTTTGTCTCTTCTTGGCCATTTTGATAGCCACTTCTTTAACAGCTTGACGACTTCTTTGTCAAATGTTGCATTCCCTATTTCCATTCCACACTTTTTGTGTTAATGTTTGTATAAGTTCCAAACTTTATCTGTGTAAATACCATTGTAAAATATTCATTTAGAAGGTAGAGTTGCACATTGAAGGTCACAGGTCACATATTTGACAACTTTGCAAAATTCTCATGGGGGATAAAAGTGTGTGAACAGCATTTTTGATTAACAGATTATACCTTGCCTTCACATCATAAATGTCACCAAGGAAAGATCAAGGGGACATTGATTAATTTATGTATATTTGATTAAAATTTTAAAATAGATGAAAGTTGAAAACGTCATCATGTCATGCCTTTACTATAACACATCAATAATATATGCTGTTTTTTATTGCAAATCAGGATCAAGTTGGGATTTACAGCTAATGTAAATCCTCTTTAAACTAAAAGTGATTTAATCTATGATTATCTGTTTAGTTGTTGATAACAATATTTTATTTACTACCAAATATGATGCTGTAGAAAGAAATTGCCAAAGTAAAAATTTGAAAGGGAAAAAAATATCACATGAAAATTTTAAGCTTTCACTGTACAGTTGGTGCAACTTCAGAAAAAAGGTAAAAGGCATAAATGAAATAATTTCATTCCGAAAATTCACAATGTTTTAAATCTAGATCCAATTACCAATGAAATGTTGTTTTCATTGTGAAATTAATTTGAAATAATTGCAGATATAAATCCAGAAATTTCCTATTTTGCATAAAGGTGTATACTCTGTCTATAGCTACTTCCTGTTTGCCTATTGTCATGTTTCTTTTCTTTTTTTTTTATTTTAGGTGGGTGTGGGGAGTTTGAGCCCTCCTTCTTGTAATTTTCTTCAACTTTTCAGTAAGGTAAATTCTTCTTTGATCAGATTTTTACTCATAATGCCAACAATTTTTTTTGAACGAATATGGTAAAATGAATTGCATTGATTGGGGAAGTCTATATAGCTTTACTTTTTCAAACTTTTTTTTTAGTTGATCATGTTATTTGGCTAAGCAAGTAGCATATGTATGGCGATAACTACAATCTGTAGTCTTACTGATCATTTGCTAGGGTCTGCTCCTGAGTCCTGACCATTGGTTCTGTTGTTAATTAGAGAACATCAGAGCTGTACACAAGCATGCTCCCAAGTGTGGCGGTCAGTGAGGATTATGCAACACTAATTAGATAACTGGGCTGTGTACTCACCTAGGCCTTAATTATGTGGCCATCATGAGATTATCCCATTTTTTTTATCAATACGATCTAGAGGCGAGGTGGGGAAAATTGGGAAACTCCCTACTAAATCTGGAAAGTTGGCAAGTACACCGTACATGTGTATATGAGCTCAGTGAGTCTATTTTTAGAATGTACTCACCTGTGATACAATGTTTTTTTTCTGGTAAATGATTTCAATTTTTAACCAGTTGGAAGATTGAATAGTGATGTGGTTTATCATTTTTTATAAAGACCACACTAAAAGAAATTTCATGTTTAGAAATGTAATATTTCCGCCAGTTGATATGAAATGCATTGGTTCTGGTTGTTTAAAAAAAAGTACTTAATGTAGCTTTACACCTAAAACAGTGTGTGGAAGTTGACATGATTTTACATCCTCTGTCATGACTAACCAGTGGATGTGTTGGACACTAACAGTAAAGTCAAGAATGAGATTTTACAAGACTTCTATAGAAACAGATATTAAGGATTATTTCTTTTACTATGCTGTTATTTCGACTTTACCAGGGATATTTAATTGCAACTCATGAAATTTCCTTAATTCAACTAATTTGTCTTTTTCCTAAACTACTCATCAAATGGCTTTTTGCATGTACCATTAAAAAATCACATAATTTTCATCTTGTTGAAGGAGTCGTATGAAGTAGAATTTGTTAGAATTCTAGTGGCCGGTGAATCATCTCAAAACCATCAGACATTCTCAATGAGATATCAGTATACAGGAAAACCTTTTCTCACTTTATGCACAAACATTCCTGCTTGTATCAAGCGGCAACATGACCCACATCTTCTGGCATTTTAATGAGGTAACATGTTAATTAGTTATCTGTGATTTTCAATTCATAAGATTTATCGTGGACTAATCAAAGACAACACTATGAAAAACTTAAGTTTGCGTAAATAAAAATATGTAATATTTTGCAATTGCATGGTATAGTTCTGGTTAACCACACAACACTGTTTACTTCCACTCGCTATGCCAGAATGTTACTAACCCTTAGGACAGTGCTGGCAGCGCCATGCGGTCAGCGGCGCCACAACAAAATTTCTTGGGTTAATGTATATGCATAATTAATGACAACAACAAAATCGTGACCATAGAGAAAGCTGCGCGAATAAGAAAATAAAAGAATGCAAACTCACCTTTAGGTTCCTTTTCCTTTCGCTTTCATTCCTAACAACCGACTGTGTCTTTCTGTTGGCATGCGGTATGGCGGGTGAAATCTGTAAACAGCGTGAACGGTGTCAAGGTCATTTTGAAACCGGAAGCACTTCTGTAAAGGATTACCGTAAATATCACATAAGTTCCGTTTCGCGCCTGTTTTTCACACATGATTCATAACTGAAGAAACTCAATGCTTAATGAAGCTGACTCTTCAATAGGTATTGATGTAGTGGCTCTTTATTGATCAACAGAAATATTTGAAAGTTCGTTTTATGGTAAAGGCTGATGAAATCTTAAATTTCTAAATTGTGTTCCTGGTGAACAACAACCGTGACATCTTTAGATAACATTTCCGCCACCCTCTTGCGTAGTACGTATCATTATAGGCCAGTAGTTGATCTCATGTGATCAACATGTGATGTAATCTTAACGGTCCACCAATATAAAAACAGGTCACTGGGGCAAATAAAAGATACACAAATTCTGCAAAACGAACATCCATCCAACCCAGCAAAACGGAAGATGTAAAATTTCAATAATTGTATCTCAAAACGAACAGATGGATGGGCAAAAAAGGCGTTACCATACTTACACTTAAGCGGCTATTGATTTTCATATCTAGTTGAACAAACTAACAGCTCTCAGCTAATCTAGAATTCTGTGGATAATTCAGTGCTTTTCAATTTAAGATTTTAGCCATGTTAAGGACAGCGCTTTACCCTGTTCGGGTAATGTGTATGAACTACCCACTCGGAGACTGGCAACGACAACATCGTCTCGGCGCCTTTCTCCTTAGGTTGTACACCATCCGCTGGTTTTAGAATTTATAGAATTTAATTTGTTTTCTATTGTGCTGGCAGTTTTCGTGACTTGATATTCCCACGAATTCAGAAACACGTAGAGTAAAAGCAATAGAACGTTTAAAGGTTATGCTATATAGCATAGGTTCTGTGAAATAGATAAGGACTGAACTGAAACAGTGGTGCATTGTCTTAAAAACTATTATTTGTATACGTGCTTGTGCTTTTCTTCATAGACACAAAAACATGTACTCAAGAACAGTCCTGAAGGTAAAATACATCTGGATATTAGAAACACGACAAGACAACAGTTTAGCACCTCCCTTTGCTCGCCCTTCTCTTATGGTTACATGTCAAGATGTCTCGTTATTATCTTAACCGATTTATCGACAATGTTTTGGCGATCACGTGTTCATATGATAGTAACCTTTCTCCTCGACAAAGAAACATTTCAGGAACTACATACGTTTAACACGTGTTGTCTACAATATCCAATGCATCAGATGATATATCTAATCATACGAATTTATATTTAGACACCGTTGTTGTTCTCTGATACCTTATCTATCGGTTACAAGCCAGAAAACCTCCCACACGACACTTACCAGATGGTTATCGTGACCGACCGAGGGCAGGAAGATTGTCAAATTGGCACACGGACCAGCAGACAACCAAAACTTGTAAACAAGAAACTACTAATAATGCATAGTATTTATGTTTTGCGGTCACAATAATACGTATAGTCCATTAAGATAAAGAAAATAATATTTGTATGTGTAAAATTTACTTTGAAAAATAATAAAATCTGATATTTATTGGATTGTTGTAAGGTACAATATTTGATCGTAATAAGCAAACTGTGAAGGAAATAATCCTATCGTATGAAGTTTTCCTCCCTTCACACAAAGTCACAAGGAGAAACGTTTTGACGAGGACATTGTCATTATTCACTCCCGCAGTTCTGAAACCAATGGAGAATTTTCCGTTTTATTACTGCCAGACGTTCAATCCTCTAAAATGCGGATAATCGTTATCTAGATTGAGAATTTCTTATTGTATTGGGCAAAGGTTCATTTACTGTCAACAACAAATACGCGAATGCATGAATTGCAAACACCAGTTCATTCATTAGCAAAGCAATGCAGGCACTGCACATATCACCATCAATGTATATGTGCTAGAATGGGAGATGTAGTCGTACGCAGAGCGTTTAATACAATACATGTATAATGCACACACGTCAATCATTAGGATGTAATGAATGCATGTACGCCTACTTTTCTCATTACATGCCTAGAGGTACATACATACATACATCTTAGAAGGCGTAACACCCACGTCATTCAAATTCTTATATCATCATACTCTTACATATATCTTTAAAACAATGACTAGTTTTCACCTCACAGTTCATATGAGATATGAATGCCATCCGGACGAAAACAACATGGTGGAGTCTCCCATTACTACACATTGAAGTTAATTACATTTATTCAATGTGTATTCATGTTAATTGACTCTTTATTAAATTCATCTTAGTTGAGGGAGCTTTCAAACAATTTGTATTCCATATCATCACCCTCAATTTAAGGTATTCCGCATATTAATATATACATTTTGCACGCTGTACAATATTGATAACCGTACCGTAGTTACTTAACACCCAAAAAATGTTTATTGGAAAATTGAGGACTGAACGTGATATAAAATAGGTAGTACGCATGCATGCTTAGTTGTTGTAAACATGATAGGAATAATGATTTTTTAATTAAAAAAGGCGGGAGTTAACATTTCTATAAGCGATGTTTACAAACTGTCATTGCAGATGACACCGGTGTCCTTCATTCTGATTATTTTTTAATCGATCACAGATAATCAAACAAAGATATTCTCGCTAAATACCTGTCCACTCTAAAACCTACATTGTGATTTTGAAATTTTTGTGTTCTTTATCACTTAAATAAACAGCCGATTGTGTACTTTGTCATTTGACTGAGTGTGACAGGAAGTCGGTATTTGTGGACTGCGGTACGTACATGGACATCCGTAATTCCTCTAAAGATAAAGAAGACAAGACATTTGTCTTATAAAATAAAGTAAAAAATCAACATGTTATTTACAGGTATTGTGCGTATTTAATAATGATAAGTCTTAGATACCTAACAGTAATAGAAATATATTTTGAATTGTTTTGAAGTAGGCTAACCTCAGACTTGGATTATGTTACATTTTCATGAACAAGCTAACGACACATGACTTCTAAGTTGTTTTGGTAGTAATCCTAACCCTATTGAGGAATATTCTAATCCTTTAAGGATATTATTGTTACTACGGGACTGTTTTCTAATTTCTGTATATAGCTTTGTAAATTTTATTCTTCTTTGGATGTATCCCTTCTATTTATGATGGTGTAGCCTTGTGCCGAAGTATATGTAGATATATCTGTGGAGATGTGGAACTATATGTGGTGATGTGGAACTATATGTGGTGATGTGGAATTATCTGTGATGGCGTGGATCTATCTGCTATGATGTGGAACTATATGTGATGATGCAGAACTATATGTGATTGTGTGGAACTATATGTGATAGTGTGGAACGATATGTGTTGATGTGGAATTATCTGTGGTGATATAGAATTATCTGTGATGGTGTGGATCTATCTGTAATGATGTGGAACTATATGTGGTAATGTGGAACTGTATGTGATGGTGTGGAACTATCTGTGGTGATGTTGAACTATATGTGGTGATGTAGAACTATATGTGTTTGTGTGGAACTATATTTGATTGTTTGGAACTATATGTGATTGTGTGGAACTATTGGGATTTTGTGGAACTTTATATGATTGTTTGGAACTGTATGTGATTGTGTGGAACTTTATGTGATTGTGTGGATCTATGTGTGGTAATGTGGAACTGTATGTGATTGTGTGGAACTATATGTAATGTGGAACTGTATGTGGTGATGTGGAACTATATGTGGTGATGTGGAACTGTATGTGATGGTGTGGAACTATATGTGGTGATATAGAATTATCTGTGATGGTGTGGATCTATCTGTAATGATGTGGAACTATATGTGGTGATGTGGAACTGTATGTGATGGTGTGGAACTATATGTGGTGATGTGGAACTATATGTGGTGATGTGGAACTATATGTGTTTGTGTGGAACTATATTTGATTGTTTGGAACTATATATGATTGTGTGGAACTGTATGTGATTGTGTGGAACTATATTTGATTGTTTGGAACTATATATGATTGTGTGGAACTATATGTGTTTGTGTGGAACTATATTTGATTGTTTGGAACTATATATGATTGTGTGGAACTGTATGTGATTGTGTGGAACTATTGGGATTTTGTGGAACTCTATATGATTGTGTGGAAATATATGTGATTGTGTGGAACTATATGTGATTGTGTGGAAATATATGTGATTGTGTGGAACTATATGTGATTGTGTGGAGCTATATGTGATTGTGTGGAACCAGATGTGATTGTGTGGAACTATGTGCGATTGTGTGAAACTATATGTGATTGTGTGGAACGATATGTGATTGTATGGAACTATTGGGATTTTGTGGAACTTTATATGATTGTTTGGAACTGTATGTGATTGTGTGGAACTATATGTGATTGTGTGGAACCAGATGTGATTGTGTGGAACTATGTGATTGTGTGGAACTATATGTGATGTGGAACTGTATGTGGTGATGTGGAACTATATGTGGTGATGTGGAACTGTATGTGATTGTGTGGAACTATATGTGGTGATATAGAATTATCTGTGATGGTGTGGATCTATGTGTGGTGATGTGGAACTATATGTGTGTGATGTGGAACTGTATGTGATGGTGTGGAACTATATGTGGTGATGTGGAACTATCTGTGGTGATGTGGAACTATATGTGTTTGTGTGGAACTATATTTGATTGTGGGAACTATTTATGATGTGTGGATATATGTGTTTGTGTGGAACTATATTTGATTGTTTGTATATATGATTGTGTGGAACTGTATGTGATTGTGTGGAACTATTGGGATTGTGTGATGTGGAACTATATATATTGTGTGGAACTATATGTGTGATTGTGTGGAACTATATGTGATTGTGTGGAACTATATGTGATTGTGTGGAACTATATGTGATTGTGTGGAACTATATGTGATTGTGTGGAACTATATGATTGTGTGGAACTGTATGTGATTGTGTGAACTATATGTGATTGTGTGGAACTATATGTGTGAACTGTATGTGGTGGCGGGGAACTTTTGTGTGGTGTGGAACTATCTTGTTGGTGTGGATCTATCTGTTGTGATGTGGGACTATCTGTGATAGTGTGAATCTATCTGTGATGGTGTGGATCTATCTGTAATGATGTGGAACTATATGTGGTGGTGTGGAACTGTATTTGATGGTGTGGAACTATATGTGGTGATGTGGAACTATATGTGGTGATGTGGAACTATATGTGTTTGTGTGGAACTATATTTGATTGTTTGGAACTATATATGATTGTGTGGAACTGTATGTGATTGTGTGGAACTATTGGGATTTTGTGGAACTCTATATGATTGTGTGGAAATATATGTGATTGTGTGGAACCAGATGTGATTGTGTGGAACTATGTGCGATTGTGTGAAACTATATGTGATTGTGTGGAACGATATGAGTTGATGTGGAATTATCTGTGATGGTGTGGATCTATCTGTAATGATGTGGAACTATATGTGATTGTGTGGAACTGTATGTCATTGTGTGGAACTATATGTGATTGTTTGGAACTATATGTGATTGTGTGGAACTGTATGTGATTGTGTAATTGTGTGGAACTATATGTCATGATGTAGAACTGTATGTGATTGTGTGGAACTATATGCGATTGTGTGATTGCGTGGAACTATATGTGATTGTGTGGAACTGTATGTGATTGTGTAATTGTGTGGAACTATATGTCATGATGTAGAACTGTATGTGGTGGTGGGGAACTTTTGTGTGGTGTGGAACTATCTTGTTGGTGTGGATCTATCTGTTGTGATGTGGAACTATCTGTGATGGTATGGATCTATCTATGATGGTGTGGATCTATTTGTTGTGATGTGGGACTATCTGTGATAGTGTGGATCTATCTGTAATGATGTGGAACTATATGTGGTGATGTGGAACTGTATTTGATGGTGTGGAACTATATGTGGTGATGTGGAACTATATGTGGTGATGTGGAACTATATGTGTTTGTGTGGAACTATATTTGATTGTTTGGAACTATATATGATTGTGTGGAACTGTATGTGATTGTGTGGAACTATTGGGATTTTGTGGAACTCTATATGATTGTGTGGAAATATATGTGATTGTGTGGAACTATATGTGATTGTGTGGAGCTATATGTGATTGTGTGGAACCAGATGTGATTGTGTTGAACTATGTGCGATTGTGTGAAACTATATGTGATTGAGTGGAACGATATGAGTTGATGTGGAATTATCTGTGATGGTGTGGATCTATCTGTAATGATGTGGAACTATATGTGATTGTTTGGAACTGTATGTCATTGTGTGGAACTATATGTGATTGTTTGGAGCTATATGTGATTGTGTGGAACTATATGCGATTGTGTGATTGCGTGGAACTATATGTCATGATGTAGAACTGTATGTGGTGGTGGGTAACTTTTGTGTTGTGTGGAACTATCTTTTTGGTGTGGATCTATCTGTTGTGATGTGGAACTATCTGTGATGGTGTGGATCTATGTATGATGGTGTGGATCTATTTGTTGTGATGTGGGACTATCTGTGATGGTGTGAATCTATCTGTGATGGTGTGGATCTATCTGTGATGGTGTGGATCTATCTATGATGGTGTGGATCTATCTGTGGTGATGTAGGAACATCTGATGATATAGAAATATTATTTGTGATGATATCGAACTTGGTATCTGTGGTGATGTGGAACTATCTGTTGTGATGTGGAACTATCTGTGATGGTGTGGATCTATGTATGATGGTGTGGATCTATTTGTTGTGATGTGGGACTATCTGTGATGGTGTGAATCTATCTGTGATGGTGTGGATCTATCTGTGATGGTGTGGATCTATCTGTTGTGATGTGGAACTATCTGTGATGGTGTGGATCTATCTGTTGTGATGTGGAACTATCTGTGATGGTGTGGATCTATCTGTTGTGATGTGGAACTATCCGTGATGGTGTGGATCTATCTGTTGTGATTTGGAACTATGTGTGATGGTGTAGATCTATCTGTTGTGATGTGGAACTATCTGTGATGGTGTGGATCTATCTGTTGTGATGTGGAACTATCTGTGATGGTGTGGATCTATCTGTTGTGATGTGGAACTATCTGTGATGGTGTGGAACTATCTGTGGTGATGTGGAACTATCTGTTGTGATGTGGAACTATCTGTGATGGTGTGGATCTATCTGTTGTGATGTGGAACTATGTGTGATGGTGTAGATCTATCTGTTGTGATGTGGAACTATGTGTGATGGTGTGAATCTATCTGTTGTGATGTGGAACTATCTGTGATGGTGTGGATCTATCTGTTGTGATGTGGAACTACCTGTGATGGTGTGGATCTATCTGTTGTGATGTGGAACTATCTGTGATGGTGTGGATCTATCTGTTGTGATGTGGAACTATCTGTGATGGTGTGGATCTATCTGTTGTGATGTGGAACTATCCGTGATGGTGTGGATCTATCTGTTGTGATTTGGAACTATGTGTGATGGTGTAGATCTATCTGTTGTGATGTGGAACTATCTGTGATGGTGTGGATCTATCTGTTGTGATGTGGAACTATCTGTGATGGTGTGGATCTATCTGTTGTGATGTGGAACTATCTGTGATGGTGTGGATCTATCTGTTATGATGTGGAACATTCTGGTAGGTGTGGAACTATCTTTGAAGTGGAAATATCTCATGATTTGAAACTATTTGTGGTAGTGTGGAAGTATCTGTGTTGCATGGGCTGATATGCTGTTATATTAAGAACTGTAAGTTGAAATGTCATCAAAATTGACATGTACCTCGATGTGGAATATCGTATTATGTTTGTTAATGCAGGGTACAAGGGTTCTAGTTTTTAAAAGGTACCTGTCAGTAATATATGTATCATATTAAGCTATGATGAATATCAACACACATGGTCATCTCCGTCAGATAGGATGTGATTTCTGTAAACATGTTGTAACTGCTTATATGATGGCATGATGTAATGATTAACGTTAATTATGTGCAAGTGCAGTAAAAATGGTAAATCGTTGGCTTCAATAGCAATTATGTCTACGCGATGTTCTACTATCACAATACAATACTTTCTTATCTCTTAATCGTTATTATCGTAGCCGTCTCTCGTAGTTCATAGTGTTTTTCTCTTTCTTTTCTACCTGATTCCTGTTTTATTCTGTCGTACCCGGAAACCATGACGAAAATCCTCTAATGTTTTGTAATGATAATGATAATTGATTATTATACCCATGAACTATGGAGAAAATCCCCTTATATTTTGTATTCCACTCCCTCCCAGAGTTTTTGAGTTATAAAGGCGTTTTATCAATGAAGATGTAAGCACAAGCTACACTTCGCAGCTGGAGGTATTTTATATAGCAACAACTTAAATGAAAGGCTGGTGGTAAATTTAGAGTTATAAACACGTGTCTTAAACATGAATAAGTTAAGCATATGTTTTTTTCTTTTTCTTTTCTTTTTGCAAATCCACAACGAGACGTATTAAAAATCGCGCCACCGTTAAAATTCTTTCTAAACAAGACAATAGAGCTATGATTCAATCGATTCTAATGGTATGTTTTACCAGGAGGCAGCCACATTAGGATAAACTTCCGAATAACTTCCTTAGATTACTAAAAAAAACCACAATAGGATGTCTACGTGCCATATTCAGCGTAAGAGTGTGGATCTAGAGGTAAACAATAAGGATGTGTAGCAGACCTTGGATTATGAGTAAGCAAAGTCACGATCTGGTTCAATATTGCTGACTGAATAAAGCGATGTAATGTTGATGAAGACTATATCTAGATATGATTCAGGGCTAATACCACAATTTGCTTTCTATTTAGTAACATGACTATTTACATTAACGAAACTTATATGGACCATGAGTTTCAAGCTTGAATGAGTTTACGATGTACGTGATTATGCCCACTGTGTCTACGGACGTTTTGTACTTAGATGTAGTAATCCGCACACGAAAATTCCCCATGCCATCCTTGAACGACGGGTGAGCGAAGTGCACAAACAGGAATCGAACGCGGATTCTCTGGAGTGATAAACCACGGCTCTTCCAACTGAATCAAAGAAGCATGCTCTGTCAGCTGAGTGACAGAGACCGTATTTAACGCTAAAAATACAAGCTATCAATGAAATACCAATTCATAAAGAAGAGTGTTTACGAAAACCATTATGTATGGATACAAACCTGATTATATATCTCTCACATCGATTGTTTCTTTGACCGTGTCAGACGTTGGCCTGGTCCGTCATTCGGCAAGTCCCGCAATACTTATAAAACAAAGACAACACAAACAGCCACAGAAATGAATGCTTTATTGATCATTTGCGGTTTGTGCACATGTTGATAATTAGACATGTTTGCTACCTACTCGTATTTCATCATGATCCTTTGTATGTCTTGGATAAATGTCAAAACCTTCACCTGAGCCTATCGATCGAGACGTATATCCACAGTCAATGTGCTATGCAGTGAAAATGCACGCTATTGTAACATTCGAGAATGCTGAAACATGAGTGAAATGATCAACAATTTATATTAACCACTAATTGTCCTATTGTTTGATATCCGTTTGAACTTTCCACACTATGTGATTCGACTCATCCTACTCAAACTTCTTTGGGTGTTTCTGTTTCAAAAATGGCTCGCGTAGAATTACATATATATATAGTTATATATGACACAATAGGTCACAGGTCGTTTCTGGTCTGCTTGGAAACTCTAAACGCTACTCGGTTGCAATTGTTCGAAAGTAAAAGATACAGGCAATTGTTGAAAACAAAATTTATTCACAACATCTGGAAATCCAATCCTGTTTATGCTGGCCTCTAAAGTTCGCGATACCTTTATAAATATTTCTATGCTAACCTCGAACATTCAAGGACGTGACACCACACTGAAAATTTCATCCTCGGGAGTGGTCCGACAAAAACGTTATGAAACACGAAAAGGTCAATTTAGTCTTAAAAATGGAATGTTTACTTAACTTCATTAATGTAATGATATTTTGTCTTTACTTCAAAGCTACACAATACACTGTATGGGGAAACGTGGTCTTGATAAAGGGTAAATTGTTGGCTTGTCAAGTGCTTCTTTTGGACATGGGACGTTAGGAAGTTTAAAGGGGTTTGACGCCCGAGATATGGTACTTTGTTAAATACTGAAAGCCTTTTAACGTTATTTTTACAAAATAGACTTTCATTGCGAAAGCTGACACATATTATCTTAATTTATAGCGAACTGATTATCTTTTTATAAGGCTTTAGATACCGAGTGACCTTTCTTAAACCAGCTTCGCAAGAGACAGTTTGCATGCATTATTTTATCAGTAAACTTGCTTTGTGGGATATCATGTGCATATATATTATACGTTCTTATACACCATACGTTTATTAGGATCTATTGAGCACGTTGAAAAACCCTTTTCAATTCCAAACAGGCTGTGACACGGATATTTAGAGGTCGACATTCGTTCGTCGACGACTCAGCTATTAGCCACAAGGACACGTGTTAACCTTGATCTAGCAAACAGAGCCTATGAGACCCAATGTTGACTATTTTGATTTCACTAGTAATCTTACTTCTAGCAAACCTTGATAATCAGTCTTCATTGAAATATTTAGAGATACTATAGTTTTTCCTTTTCCCCTGCGGTATTTTTGCTCCATATCCTGTTTATGTCTAACGATTCTGCAATTTATACTTGCTGTGTATGCTGATATGATTTAACATGCACGCACCTCTGTAGGTGGATATGATAGAATTTATTATGTAAAACGTAATACTATTTAACGTGTATAACTTACATAGGTGTTAAAATTTTACCTTGGTTGATGTAAAACTATTTTCATATCTGTAGAGTGCTAAATAAAAACTGTCTCTATATGTATGGGATATTAAGTAAAGTATTTTCCAACGTTTGCTTCTGTTCTAATACATAATTGTAAATTCATACAATGTCTCTCCGACTTGGCCATAAAGCTAGTCTTTTGTCTGTCCTTTGTGTACAGTCTTTGATCTCTACGGTGTGTAAAGTGGATAATACACCAGGGACTTACACGAGTACTTATCGGGAAATCACATTACGATCAGTTATGATGTTGAATATTAGATTAGAAGCATCAAGCAGATTCCGTGTTAATCTGTTACAAAATAAATCCTAGAGTATGTTAGCAGCACATTGCCATCATAATTCAAAATGAATGAAAACAGGTATCCGGAACTCTTTGAAACATTTTTATGTAAAGAATGAGTTGAAGAATGAAAGAAAACTGATTCCGATATAGCGTTTTTATCTATTTTTTATTTTTTCTCTCTGATATGATTTTTTCCCACGTTGCCTAGTATTATCTAACAAACATGTTACCATGATACCATCCATCGAAATACGTATTATTTAACGAAAATTGTCAATTGACTTACTGATAACATGTAACGGCTGACAGGCCAAGTTTTAGAACATCTGTGGTCGTCTGAGTTGGTTCTCTACACTAAGTGGCTCATTGGGCACATCATCAATGCAGAGACACACGGATTTTATTACCAACTCACATTTCAAACATCCCTTCTAGGCGTCCACAGTTTTTCTCACCTTTTCACATCACGCGTTTCATATGAAATGAAAACGAATGTAAGATTATGTTTATTACAAAACTTGGATATTTTTGCAAACATCATTGAAAAGAAAGTTTTTTTTCTAGAATTATCATTCTATCTCCCTCTTTCTCTGATGACGTTACAATGGATATGACGCCATGAAGGTATGGAGTCACAGTGGAAACCTTCAGCCAATCACCACTCTACGAAGTCATATTACACGTGTGAGCAAAACAAAAACTGACGTATTTGGTGTTATTACACTGATAGTTATGTAACAAATTATATTCCGCTACGTTTTTCGTTACATTTCAGTCTTATATAACTCAAGATTTTTTTGTCTTCTGACGTGTGACGTCATAAAATCCTAATTTTATCATAATGGTTCAGTTACTGTTTCTGACTCACAGCGACCGATATTAGGACACCAACAAATATGTCACATGGGCGTATATACCGCATAATACGGTAGTCTTGATCAAGACAAAATAGGTTGCTAAACCAAATGATTTCACACGGGACTATACTATCGTTTTGTTTACTGTCTGGTTATATTGCACCTGCAGACAACACTATTTTTGTAAGGTTTTAAAGTACCACAACCAAGTTACAGACAATGTTTATTGTAATATAGATAAACGCAAGGGAGTAATGTAAACAGTTTGACCTACAGAAGGGATACGGTATCTGGATGACAGAGCAGTTTCACAAATAACACAACTGATTGTTTGAATGTGAAGCAGTACAAACCGACGTATGATATTTTCGTGCTCATAAAGTCGATAATGATTTGAATTTGAAGTCGTGTATTAGATACTATAAAATGGCAATATGCCAACTACTTTCGTTTTAAAATTTTACCTGTTATTACCTTTACTTTACTTACGTAACTTCGTACTGAGAACCAATCAACCGAATGATGATCGTTTTAAATGACTTTATGTTCTTGGCCATCAATATTACCAGGAATGTATAATACGTCCCTGGTATTACATCATTGCTGATATACGATTATATGTGATAGATCAAACACAGCATGGGACTTGTGGATGACTTGGCATAAAAACCCTGAACCGCCACTGATAGGATAACATAAGGAGGAGGGAGGGGGGCAATGACAATTGTGTCAGCTAAGCATGCAATGCTAAATCATCGTTTTTCAGGTTTTATTAAAACAGCAAGTTAAAGCGTTCAAATTTATTGCAAATTGATTTAATAGGAAGAAAACATAAACGTTTGATATAGATAATAAAAATAATAACAATGTATGGATCATTATAGTAGCAATGAAAACCAAATATTAATGGAGCATGTAGTTACTCTCCTGAACTGAATAAACGTCAATGTGTTGGCGTCATCAGTCTAGAGTTAGGAAAGTAAACCCAATCTCAATATAACAAAAGACAATCAATATATCACTTCTGTGATGTACTGACAATGGATATAGTATATTTCTCTGAGTAGACAACTTACTGATATAGCCATGGGTGTTTCCAGGGCAACGTCATGTATCACAGTAGGCTTGTACATAGTTAAAATCAATTGATGAACTACGTAAATTATAAATACAATAAACAATCTAGATAGTTTAGATACAGATATTATACTTAAACGTAAATCACAAATCCATCCTCTAGAGTATATCACAGAAACACTGTATGGTTCAAACAAGTCTCTATAATTATAGTATATCATAAATCTATCTCATTACAGAAGGTAAAAATATACATAACAGATAAAAAAATACTATAAAAATGTATAATGCTGAAAAAAGAATCCTGATTTTTGAGTAGATGCATAGACAAAGTGTCACATTTTAGTGGCACGACTGATCATTTAACATCATTATCAAGTAAACACACCAATATCAAAGTGATCACAGTGAGAACAATTAGGTTTGTTTACTTCTTCTCTTTATCAAACATCCCTGTACAAAATATACCCATTCGTCATTGAAAAAGATATCTATTCGATAGTGGATCAGCTCTCTCGATATTAGTTTGATCACAAATACAAAGCAATATATAATAATGGACCCGTTTCTTGTATCAGGTACCACCATAGTTTAAGGAACTCAGTATGTCTGAATCCAACGATTGAATTATACAATGGTACAGGAAGATGACTGAGAGTTGTTGGGATCGTACATCACGTGCACAGGTGGTAGATAGGAAGCGTGTGGTTCCTGAAAGGGGTTGGCGAAGTACACCCTGTAATAAAGATATCAGGTTTTATCGTACTGTTACGCTGTAGATAAGAAACAAATCCATTCCGTAATAAATTACTAACACTAGTATGAAATTATCTACAAACAGTTGGGTACAACTTTATTAATATGAACATGAAGAGAATCCCGTGCGTGTTTACTTCCTACAATGTGTGCTCTTTGATTCAGTTACACCATATGATCAGAAGCTGTCATATAGGAAATAAAAGACGTATTAAGAAATGCCGAACCCCTTCATTCTTTCAAAAGTGAAAATATTAGTATTGCACGGTATAATGAACGTTTTTACACAAATAAATAAATAAACATTTTTAAGGGTAATTACTGTATAATAATTACACTTATTACATATATCCTATCCTGTCGGTGTGGCCGTGTTGGTATACCTACAATGTGTAGATAAGTAGGTAAGTAATTATGATATACTTACGTTATGGCAGTAATGTAGTGTTTGCCAGACATTCCCTGAACCATAATGTTACATTTTTCAGGCTCGACACCAGACACCTTGCCTTCTATGAAGAGAAATTGGTGCGTCTCCACACTGAATATTTGCAATCCTGAAATCAATGAATTATCTAGGTCAAAGGATGATACAAAACATAGCAAATATTACACATATTATTAACGAGATATCTGGAGGTAGATAGGTAATAGTCAGATAATATATGATGCCGTTTCATGCAGGCTTCAAAGCTAAATACATTTTGTATATCGTAAACAATGGAAGGGAGATTACCGTAAAACAAACACCTTCACTTGTTGCAAACGTCAACATTTCATTTTGCTTTAAACTTCATTTTGTGAAAACATCACTGAAAGGTTCTTTCCCTCAATCTCATAACTAGACATTTGCACTTTATTATTTGTCTCGTTAAATCACTTGTATTCAACCATTCAATCATACCTGTCACCTTTAGCCATGCTGTAATTCGAAACATAGTTTCGCTCATCGACTCAAAGTCTTTGCGTGATTTCCGTACAGGTAAAAATGTACGGGAACTGAGATGACCAATCTGTGGAGGGGAAGGGCCTGGACGTGTCACATAAAACACGCGCATCATTTTGAGTAGTTTTCTGTCAGATATATTCGTCACATACTCGTTAGCGGAGTCTGACGCCACGTTCACCTCGCCTACATTTAGAACAAAATACATTTTATAAACACTTGCTAGCATGAAATTTTACCAACACTCTGAAAAGTCAAGTAACATTCATTTGGGATTTAATTCATGCAAGTGGATAGGTGTTCAGATAGTATAAAACAAGCAATGTAATATACCCATATAAGGCGGAAAGAAAGCCGCACCAAACACGCAATTACAATATATAATTGATATATTGAATGGGAGCATTGTACTGAGTTGTCAATTTTGCAATTGGTACAGCAATCAATTAATTCATTTGATAACATCTTTAATGTTGTCATAAAACGGAGGTATTACACAGCTAAACAACTAGTCATCTCGGAGGAAACATTTCATAATATACAATAATATACCTACCATTATATTCCGTATATTTACTATACTGTGTTTGTAGGCTTACGATTCGAATTCCCTGCAAATCAAAAGAATGGATGAAATAATCTGAAATGAATACTTTCGACAATTTTCAAATTCGTTGTCGTAGATTAATGAAGTAAAACATTTGGAAGTAATTAAATATTGTCGTTTATTCACTGGAAACGATGATAGTGGGTGTAACATCGTTATGGTGTCTTCGATATTGTGGTATTTATTACCTTAGTAACATCTAATTATGTCTACTCTTTCCATTCGACTGGACATTGGTTTTGTTTTTAATTGTGTTTTAATCAATATTACCATCTCCCTTATACGTGTCGGTTTTCCTAATAATGTCTGTAAATGTTTGTCCGAGCTAGTCTAGAACACCATTTCCAATGTTTTCACGAGTACATTCACCAAGGCATTTAGTGGTTACACAAAATTTGAGTCCCACTGGGAAATCATGAGTCTAGAACTAACATACTTGAGTCCTACAAATCACTGTTATAAACTTGATAACGTTTAATGACTGAAACGTTACTACTTTAGTTATTCAGTATACTAGATAGTCTACTACTACCCAATACATTAAACTTAGCATCACCTGACCCCCGTGTCAATCGTACCGTCTGGCTTGGTATCCACGTGCTTACGCGCGACATAACCTTTGCCCACGTCTCAAACTGACATGACTTCATGAGATCTCCTCGTTGCGTCACTTGTGGTATGAAGTCTTCTATCACTGAAAAAATATCAGATAGTGTGAAGAATTCGGCATTTTAAATATTATTTTTATGCTAAATATAACTGGTCAGTAATGTAAACCCAATCAACTCAATTAATTTGCGTCGTTTCTGTCTCTTGACTAATAGCGGTTTAACAATCTTTAGATATGTGGTGTTTTTACGTTACATGGGAATCTGGCAAAGTCTCATTAGAATCACCACACTCCCAGCAGCAGATCTCGACAGGTTTCGTACACTATCATTGATGGAAATATCTGAGGGTTGGCAAACAGTAATGTTGATGTGCCAGTATTGTATAGCGGTGTTGATACCGGGCATGGACACGTCTTGTAATAACAATAGTTGATGATTTCACAGTTTAATCATATATTTATTTCCCTGCCCAATCCAGATGGTAAAACAATCCAGACAATTAACTCTATATTATTTGAATTTCTATGGCACAGTAAAGTTGATAAAGTTAAAAGAGAAACTATAGTTCAGGATTATACAGTTGGTTGGTTAAAAATGCTGCATGTTGCTAATTTTATCGATTCATTGAAATTGAGTTGGATCAAACGGTTATATCAGTCTTCTGGAAAATGGAAATGTATTCTGATAAAATCCGTAAACATTAATAGGCTTTTAGATATTGGAGGCACTTTTATTCAGGTAAGTACAGATATATGTGATAATTTGTTTTGGAAAGATGTATTAAAAGCTTGGGGGAGATTAGAAAATTCAGAAAATATGAAAACAATCAAAGGGAAATCACTCTTGCTAACACCTGTATGGTATAATTGTAATATTACCATTGGAGGTAAAACAATCTTCTACCCACACTGGTATGAAAAAGGTGTTTATCTAATTGGTGATTTTGTTAAGGATTTTAGTAATAACACTTTGTTTTCATATGAGGAATTTATTCAGAAATTTAACATAAACACTGATTTTTTGAAATATTATGCAATAATTTCAGCAATAAGGAAAAGCTTGCAGAATTATAATATTGTTGAGTATAAATTTATACGGCCTACTCTACCAGTCCACATATCTATTTTTTTAGATATCAATAAAGGTTCAAAGAGATTTTATGGAATACTTAACAATATTAAATCACTTGTGTCCAAGGGAAGGGAAAAGTGGGGGGAACATTTTGATTCACAAATGATGACTGGCTAGCTATATATACACTACCTTTTCAAGTCACTAAAAGTTCCAAATTTCAATGGCTACAGTTTAGAATTTCCCACAACATCTTAACTATAAACTCATTTCTTTTTAAAGTAAGGATATTAGATAGTCCTTTATGTACTCTCTGTAATGCTGAGACAGAAACAATTGTACACCTGTTTTGGGAATGTGATGAAGTCCAGAATCTTTTGCAAAGTCTAGATAGATTACTAGATGCTTTATATATTCCTTTTACTGTTAACTGTTACAAACAATACTTTTTGGCAAGATAGATAATGGGACCAACCTAATATATAGTGTTGATAACCAAATTATTTTACTCATAAAACAATATATTTACAGAACTAGATGTTTACATAAGTCCCTCAGCATTAATGCTCTAACCTGTGCCATCCATGATTATTATAAGGTTAAAAATATATCACGTATACTAAAGGGGAAAGGGTTAAAGACAAATTTGCACTAGGGTGGAAAAAATGGGAGAAATTTATAAAAATCATGAACGACTAATATTACTACCACTCTGTTACTATATCGATATATGATTTTTTTACTCAAACATAATTAAGATACTCAATACTTAATTTTGAATATGAATCAATAAACCTGATATGGTTACCAGTCCCTGACAATGGCCATCATCTGTACCAACAAATTTTCAGTTTGGTAAATTATTTAAAATCACCATCTGCCTTATATAGTTTTATTTAAGTCTTGAATTCCTTCCTGTTTCCTTCCCTATCTGCTTTCTTTCTCTCTTCCTCTCTCTAGCCATCTGCCTTCTTTCTCTCCTCTATCTAACCATTTTCTATCATAATCTGTCTCTTCTCTCCTTTTTTCTTATATGTATGTATGTATGTATGTATGTAAGGGCGTGTGTGTGTGAACTTCTTTGTGTACATACAATGAAAAAATGCAAAAAATAAAATAAATATAAAAAAGTTGATTATTTATGGTGTACATTAGATATATGATGAACACTCACAATTTGACAAATCCGTAGATGATGATGATGATGATGATGATGCATGTTAGTGATGATGTGTATGATGATGCATGCTAATGATGATATATATGTGTATTAGGATGATGTGTATGATAATACATGTAAGTGATGATGTGTATGATAATACATGTTTAATGATGATGTGTATGATAATACATGTTTAATGATGATGTGTATGAGGATGATGTGTATAATAATACACACATGTTTAATGATGATGTATATGATAACACATGCATGTTTAATGATGATGTGTATGAGGATGATATGTATGATGATACATGTTAATGGTGATGTGTATGGTGATGATGTGTATAATAATACATGCATGTTTAATGATGATGTGTACGGTGATGATGTGTATAATAATACATGCATGTTTAATGATGATGTGTATGATAATACATGTTTAATGATGATGTGTATGAGGATGATGTGTATGATGATACATGTTAATGGTGATGTGTTGTATGATGATGATATGTATGATGATACACGTTAATTGTGATGTGTATGGTGATGATGTGTATGATAATACATGTTTAATGATGATGTGTATGATGATACATGTTAATGATGATGTGTATGATGATGATGTGTATGAGAATATATGTTTAATGATGATGTGTATGATGGTACATGTTTAATGATGATGTGTATGATGATAATGTGTATGATGATACATGTTGGACATATGTATGTATGTATGTAAGGGCGTGTATGTGTGAACTTCTTTGTGTACATACAATGAAAAAATGCAAAAAATAAAATAAATATAAAAAAAAATAACAATAGTTTCCTTTTGAGACAATGACTGCATTATACCTTCCTTATCTAATGATTTGATAATAATCATGACTTTCCAGCAGAATTATTTTTTCGCCATCTTTTTTCAGGTTTGGGAGGACAATAATTAGATTAAAGGTAATCCAACTAGGTACGTCAGATCCATCCAAGTTCAGCAACAGATGCAAGCGATGTTTAACATCAGATACATGTACCTGCAGACTGTCCAAAAACACACTTTGGAGTAAGATACAGTAAAGCAAAACATAATCAAACTGCATCATACAGCTCTTTCGTCCATCTAGGACTTGTCAGTGATACTAAATTTTG